>NW_028317951.1:13945000-14192500 GCF_062004578.1 Staurois parvus | reverse complement strand
AAATTCCTAGTTCATTGGGTGTCTCCAGAGAGGGAGAGAGAAAGTTGCATTTGGCACGCGTCCAGTTCTGCACAATGTCAACATTGAATATTTGAATTCCCAGACTCTATTTAACAACTTTTTAAATAAATAAACTCATTGTGTGTCTGTGTTTGAAAATTATTTTACCTCTTTAAAAAACTACAGCATCTCATTACAGGTCTCGAAGGCTGTCTTGCTTTATAAATAAATACAAACAGAGTAGGGCAAGCAGCTGATCTCTGCACAGTATAAGACTAATGTAACACATGGCTCTTCTGGACGGCTCTCTGTGACATGATATCTAATCATAACTAAAAACAAAGCTCGCTTCAGAAAGTCAGTTAAGAATTAATCATTTCTTGGAGGCCCATGTGTTCACTCTTACTTGTGTGGTGTCCTGCATAGGCTCAATCATCTAGAGCTGACCTGGCATAGAAACTTAGGAGACGTTCCACTTGTTTTGCCTTAAAAGGCCATTACTCAAGATGTTCAACAAGTAATGTGAATGAACAGATGCTCAGTAATATTACATGATAAAGTATCGCCTTGTTAGCAGATCAAGTGACTTCAGCACGCTTGAGAACATCACTAAGCACCATTTGTGCCCCAGATATTTATAAAAGATCCAATAAACTACTTATACAGTGGAAAAATATTGTTTATGGCATTCTCCTGTCTCTAATTGCCAAATTGAAAGCTGAACTCCAGGCAAAAAAAGCTAAAAACACAGAGGCTATACATATATGAGAGCGGTTTTACCTGCCAACTGACTTGTGTTTCGTTCCATCCAGTCCCGAGATATTCACAGATTTGCCACACAATCTTGCCTGGCAGAGCAGGAGATCTGATTTTTCTCTTCTACAGTCCAGTATTACTTACAGAGCTTGCCCCTCCCCAAGTCTGTGACTGCACAGCAAAATAAGAAGCAGCAGACTGATAAGCTCATCCCTCTGGCACTCTGCTCTCTCCTCCTATCAGCATTTTTCATTTTAGCACATGAGCACTGCAGCAAAACTGATTGGCTCCTAGCACTGCAGCCACCTCCTCTTGTCTAAGCTCTGCTCAACAGGGACTAAAAGTGGCTAAAACCAAGTCAAATTCAGGCACTTTGAAAGATGTATTAGTGTTGTTTCACACCATACTGCACATAAAACTCACAGCAATGCATCAAATGCATGTATTGATTGCACATTGCATGACAAGTCGCACATTGCATGACAAGTCACACATTGGCATGACAATTTTCTGCACATGGGCATCTAGTTTCATGTCATCCGTTGCGAAGTAACAGGTTCCTGGAAGGGTCAAAATACTAACAACAATTTAGATTTTATATCTTTACTTTCAGTTGCGATACATTTACATGCATTAATATGCATTGTGTTGCATTAAAATGCAGGCAATTTGCATTTTACCACAAAACATTGTTTTCTCTGTGCCCTTGTAGTGACCTGCGCTGATCCAGTGAGGAAAAACACATTGGGGGAGATTTACTAAAACTAATGCACTCAGAATTTGGTACAGCTATGCATAGTAACCAATCAACTTCTGGGTTTTAGTGCTCGGTCACACTGAATCTGACTTTGAAATCGTGCAACTTCACTTGAAGTCGCACAATTTCAAAGGCAGATATTAGTGTGACTTGCAAGACATTTGTGTGACTTCATGCACATATGTCAATGCAAGTCACACCTGAACTTGCAAAAAGTAGTGCATGCACTGCTTTCAAAATGAGTGCGACGTGTACTGATATGACCGCTTCAATTGCGGACAATAGGGTGCGACATGTCATGCGATTTGAAACTATGACGAGGGTCTTACCCCTGGTTCCCATATCTGTGCCCGTGTGGGCTGTGTTTTGCGTGGGCATGAGAGCCCATTCATTTGAATGGACTCCCTTGCCCCGGGACACGCTGGGAAGAAGTCCTTGTACTTCTTTGGAAAATGCAGCCTGCACAGGAACCTTGGTTCCCAGTACGGTTGCGATTTCCAGTGCGGGCAGCGTGCCATTAGAATTAATGGCACCCGCCTGCGGGTCCGCATTCCTCTGTGCGGGTGGTACGGATTTTTGTGCGGATCCGCAGCGGCACCACCAGCACACATGTGAACATAGCCTGATTGTCAAAACTTAATTGAACAAGCTGAAGTTAGAAGCTGATTGGTTATTATGCACAGCTGCACCAGTTTCTGTGTGCACCAATCTTAGAAAATCACCCCCTATCTATTAATGAATACAGGGCTATATAAATTCATGGATGACTTTTATAACTGCATGGAGTTCAACTTTAAACACAACTATAATTGTCGTTTTCTGTATGTGTTCACCCTAATTTCTCAGTACGTGTTTCACAGTAGACATGAACCAAGGAAAAAAAAATCTAATGTCCCATGATGCTGTAGGAACTATTCCTGCTCTGCTTCTGAATATGTTCTCGACTATGAATTCTTTGCTCGCAGTGAAGAGCAGCTCATGAGCTGACCATTCAGGACTGGGGTGATGGTTCGATTGATGAGGCACTCAACTGTGGGCATGTACAAGGGCTCATTCACACCAAAACACATTGCTGTGAAATGCATTTTAGATGCTTTGGTATTTATTTATACATTACAACTTACAAGAACCAATACTTTTGCAGACAGTCCAATTGTATTCAGCGTGCTGCTTGCTTTGTGTCTGAGCAGTACGTTTTTTGGTGACCTCCTTGAAAAAGGCTAGCTGCTAACTGTTATGCTGGCTTATTAACTATAATACTTTCAATGTCCCTGGCCCAGAAAACATATGCAGTCAGAAGAAAGTCAACAGGACAGTCAGGCAAGTAGTTTTTTTTCAGAAGGAGAGTTTAGTATTGGAAGCTTCATGTTTCTTTCCTTAAACAGTGGTTTGATTTTCTATGCAATTTAGAACCATGGGAATTTACAACAGTTAGAACGTTTAGAATTATTTTCTGCACTTGTGCTATGTGTAGTAGTTTGCTATTGGATTTATTACTGATATGTTTAACCAATGTGCTGAAGTGGTGAAGGGTCAAAATAACTTGAATATTTGATGTATGCTGCCATGTCTAGTCTGTGGGTCAGTATATTTTATTTAAAGGCAACTAATAGTAAAGCTGGTATACAAAGTCATTTACACTGGCCTAGCAAACATGTTCATGTCTACCAAATAGTGTCAATAGACATTTCTATATTCTATGCACCTCTGAATTTGGATGGTTGAATGAAACTGTTTTTTTTTGGAAGCATAAAACTTTATTTTTCTGAAAATTCTCCCTATTTGTTTAGAATAGAGCCATACTTTGAACTTGTATATTGATTTGTAAGTAAACATCATTCTGTAATTTGGACTTTGCCCTCTTTGCTGTTCATATGCTGCAACTTTATTGCATACTATTACAAGCATGATCTTTTATTCTAGTGTGGCAGTGAGTTGCCATTTATGTGGTTTTTATGTGGTTTTGGCAAAGCAAATTTATATCTCTCTATATTTCACTTGCTTTTGGTGCAGACAATTAAAAATATTTAAGATTAGGGATGGACATCCCATTTGTGCAGCACCACAAGGGCCCTCTGGCCCATTTATACTAGCTGTGGGTTGGATGGGTGCTAGGACCCCCTCCTAGTTTCATATAGATCTATTCTAGACATTGCTCACTTCCAGGACAGGGGGTAGGCATCCATCACGACACTGTAATCATTTCCCTGGTTTGTAATATCCAGTACTATTGGTTAGTGAGCATCCCCTTCATTTTCTGCCTGACAAGCAATGAGACATCCAGAATGCCTCTACTATTTCCTCTTGGACTGAACTTTATGGGAATGTTCTCTGTTTGATCCCAGTTGTATATTATAAATCCTTAAAGTTCAGTGTCTGAAAATGGCTACTTCATCAGCATCTATCTATCTATCTATCTATCTATCTATCTATCTATCTATCTATCTATCTATCTATCATTCTTGCACAGGGACCCTCTGTTGACTTTGTCTACCATTGTGTAAGATTTTAAAGACTGAAAGGGGTATACTAGCTACTATGTTAATAATTTTGTATGAATCCATAAAGCTTCACTGATACTCCTATTCACAATGCAGTAGCAAATTACCTGCTTGTCTTCTATTATCCAGTCATGCAGGCAAAGCTCTGTTTCTCCCCGTCTGCGCATAATTGGGTATTTAAAGTGAACGCAGATGCTTTGCTACATTAGCAATAATTGTTACTTCAGTGCAGCCTTTCTTAACCTTTTCAACACCAAGGAAACCTTGAAATACTGTAACTTTCTGGTCTCAGGGAACCCCTGCTATACTATGCTATTACTATATCTACAACTCATGATACATTAGTGTGATGGTCAGTGGGAAGAATGCACCTTACACTTGTGGTCATTGGGAAGAATTACCCCCTTATAGATTGATAAAAAGATCAATGGTGTCATTGGGAACGGATCTGAGAAGCAGAAATTGCTAATTGTCAAGGAACCCCTAGCACCCGCTATGGAACCCTGGTTGAGAAACCCTGCTTTAGTGAATCAACAAAATTGAACAGTGCTAGACCGCTGTGTCCACTTTGGGGCAAATATAAATCCAGGCATATTGTAACATACTGTATTATGGACTGGTATTTGCCCACAATCACATTCGTTATATTGTATCCTAATGGCAAGTGATCTTTTGTCTTCACATTATGCATTATTTCCACTTTAAAGGGAGTTGCTTTGTACATTTACTGGCCATGATTCAGAAACTATCAGATCCCACTGCACATAAGGTACCATAATAGTTAACATTATTTTTCTGTACTATTGGAATTGACTGCGGAACTGAAATAATTGTACAAAGATGTAATCCTATGCAAACCATTTGCAAAACATTTTGTAGTATTTTTGTCTCATTATTGATAACTAGTTTGTTTTCATTTGTATGAAGCATGTAAATCAGCTGTGTTTGGACCTGGACAGTTTGACAGCTCATACTTGGTTTGGTCTAATTCTTACATTAAACATTCCTGTGTAGTTTGAATTCCTGTGAAATTTTCATTAGCAACAACAGTTTTTATTGAAATAGGAATTTATTAAAGAATGCTAATTCCTACTTGAAATAATTTGTTTTCTATTCTGTTGATTGTGCAGTTTTGGGATGTTTGTGGTCTGGACGTCTCCACATATCACCATACTGCATTGTGAGGTTAGTGACCTGACACTTAGGTTAGTGGTGCAATAGAGATGACAATTTTGGAACATCCAGCCTCAAAGCCCCATTGTGACACTGTTCATGATATTTTAAGTATTTGCACTACAGTCTATAGGTATGTTAGGTTACATTTTCAATGACAAGTCTGTATTAATAAAATATCTATGGCTGCATACATGATATTTATTTGGAAGTATTCAGGGCATACCTAATACTTATACTCTCATGTGTAAGAAAACCTTTACTGCTTTCTAATATTTCTTGGAGCCTTTACCTTTGGTAATTATAAAGTGAAAAAGGTGGTATTCTCCAACTTGACTCTCAAGAAAGACAATTTGTAGGTACGTGTGCACCGGTTTGTATTAGTGACATCTTGTTGCCAGAGATCCAAGAGAAATAAGAAGGTGAATTATATCAAAGGACATTAGCAAGGCACCAACATTTTAGAGCAATGATGATAAGCAAGGTACAACCAATAAAAATTCATTTTATATCAGCTTAGGGTAGTGAGAAAAATATTAAAACATTTCTGCTGATTGGTCTATTTGTGCCATGGCTCTTAAGACTGTTAATTCCTTATTGTTTAATGTTTCAAATGATAGAACCTGCAGCAGCATTGTGGAAAGATCTACCGATTAGCTCATGGAGTGTGGCTTTAAAAAAATGCGTAAACTTTTAAGTATATTCAGGTATGCACTCTGTAAAACTGTAATTAAGCAGACAATATTGCTAAACTACTAAAACTGCATGGCAATCACCAATATAATGCTTTCTGACGTAATTGAGCTATTTTAGTTGCAGACAGTACCAATATGCTTTTAGTTGTAATTTCTATGGGTTGTGGTAGAGTTTTAGCCAGTCCTGTCTTATGGCTGATATCTGTAACATTTCTTCCCGGAGACCCCCCATGCTGGTAACAAGTGATTGGAACAGACATTTAAGGCCTTCAGGAGGGTGATGACTAAAAGACAGTGGTAATACCTGGGGACCATGCATGTGTTTTGTGTGGCTTTCCATACTGATGTGTTTATCCTGTCATGACAAAGCTCAGAAGGCTAATTATGTCTGCTGGTTATGTTACATAGATTATGCCATCAAGGATACATACAAAATAGTCATCGCAGGGTCCCAGTTGACAACAAGACAAGTGTAGTTACTGCTGAGGGATACCAGAACAAAGCGTTGGTGTCAGTTGCACAATGCAGTCTGCTTGCAATTATTTTTGAATTAATTAAATGTTCTGCTATCTTTTTTTTGTTGTTTTTTGTACATGCCATACATAATCCATTTATTTGTATTTTTGATTGTCTAGTGTTTTCACCTATATTCAGTTTATCCAAAATGTCTTTAAGAAAGTTTATGATATATTTAAGCAAGTTAGTTATTAAGGGGCTTGGAAGACCTTGGGTTTGAAGAAATATTACTTGAACTAAAGATATTTGCCCTTGAGAAGAGGCAAATTGGGGGGTGCATTATCATCTTGTATAAACATAAAAATGTCTTATTCAGGTGAGGGGAAACCAGAATGTCGTTTTTCCCTTTCACAGAGAAGTGATAGAGTTTTTTAAACCCCTGGCCTCAACCTACTTACCTTCTCTGAACCTCCTAGCTGTTCCATGGCTCTATCTGAGAACTGTCCAGTGCTTCCAAGTATGGGGGCATGTAATCTACTTCCATGATGCAGAGCTTGGACCTAGCTGCCAATAGCCAGACCTGAACACAGTCACGTGAGGAGGAAGACTTGTCATCAATCCTGTGAAAGCTCCAACACCTCCTGACATGGGTGCAGGGGTACAATGGAGAAGGTAAGTATTGTATATATGCATTCATATGTGTTTATAGGATATGTATAAATCCATGTAATGAAATTAAATTACATAGTATAATTCACACTGTGCATTTACTTGCATTTAAGTACATTCTGTTTAGCTGTGTTTAGAAAAAATATAAATCTGTGTGTCTAGGGGCAGAATGTAAATGCAGATAAATGCTGGAGAAATTGATCTTGGAAGTATATACTTTATGAATCTCTTTAAGTTTATGGGTACTTTCAGGTTAACCTCTTGCGGACTGGCCACTATGCATATACTGTTTGTCTGCTCTCCTGTAGTTCTGTGCACAGTTCTGTGATTGTGCTGTGACTGAACACAGTAGATCATAAGCAAAAGATACAGAACCAACTACAGTGGCTCTGTACCATGTGATTGCTGTGGCCAATCAGCATCACAGAATGTAAACAAAGGCTGCAGTTTACAGCCATGTCACACTTACTGGTTGGTGATCAGGAGGCACCGTTTGCTCTCACACATCAATTGGAAAACCTTCTGACTGCCAGCCAGCACCTTTCAATCCAGTACAGTGTCAAAAGTATAAAAACCCGGCCCCTTCTGCCTTTCTCCCTTCTTCTGTATATGTCAGCCCTTATCCTGTCTTTTGACTTTCTGACTATTATATTAACCCCTCACCTACTTTATCCTGCAAATATGTACATTATCCCCTTCGCTAAAAACTGAAAAATGACCTGGTAATGAAGGGGTGAAACATGCCGATACTAAGGTGGTTAGGGTTTATGTTAGGCCAAAACGTTTTTTCTAGTTTTGGTAGATTGGGGGAGGATTAGAACTCCTGTTGTGTTGTCAGGACCGGGATCACCTACTGGTGGCACTGTGGTTGAAGGGTGCAGTACAGGTTGACACCAGCAGGTGTGTCCCAGTAGCCATCTGATCCCAGTAATTAGGCTCTACTTGATGCTGGATGCTGGGAAGGTATATAACACCTCCATATAACACCTCCCTTGATTTTCAGCAGTGCTTCAGTGTTTTGCCTA
The DNA here is from genome assembly GCF_062004578.1 of Staurois parvus. Lineage (NCBI taxonomy): Eukaryota > Metazoa > Chordata > Amphibia > Anura > Ranidae > Staurois > Staurois parvus. The sequence goes on along the minus strand of NW_028317951.1, from coordinate 14,184,468 downwards.
TTAGTAATATACCTGCTTGCTGATGTATCCTGATCCCTGATTTATCCGGTAAGCCATAGTCCTGATAGTTTTCACAATATGACCATTTGTTTGCAATTCACACCACCCATTGACATTCACCGAAACTCCACTCTCGCCACCTCAAATTCGAAGGGCAATTTCTAAACTGCGACTGTGCCTTCATTTTTAATATTTCAGAGACATACTATGCATCAAAATGTAGGTCTGGGTCTTGTGATTCTCACAATATAAAGCTCTTCGGTGAAGGATTTATAATTAAGTGTTCTTGCATGGCAAGACCACTTACGGTTATCTCGCAAATATATTCTTATTATTATAGCCAAATTTTCCACCCTAATTCCTCCCACAGTTTTTACAGTACATAGACAGTAATTTACCGAAACGTGCGGATTGTTCCCGATTGGTGTGCTATTACTTTGTGGAACGTTTAGCTGAATGGTTCACGAAATATCAGCGTTTTTGTGGTGAAATTGGTCCCATAGGAATGAATGGCGGAATGTTCAAAGCTAGAGTGGAGCTGACAAAAGCTAGAGTGTGAGCTGAAAAATCAGGACATGGTTTCTAAACTGCCATCACGCCCTCATTTTCAAGCCCACCTACACAAATCTTATATCAAAATGTTGAGCTATCCCCGCTGCCGCTACAAATGTCCACGGCTAAGCCATAGTCCTGATAGTTTTTACAATATGACCATTTGTTTGCAACTCACGCTGCCCATTGACATTCATTGAAACTCCACTCTAGCCACTTCAAATTTGAAGGGCAATTTCTAAACTGCGACTGTGCCTTCATTTTTAATATTTCAGAGACATACTATGCATCAAAATGTAGGTCTGGGTCTTGTGATTCTCACAATATAAAGCTCTTTGGTGTAGGATTTATAATTCATTTTTAAACTACAACCGTTTGAAGATGGCAACTGCCAGTGAAGTGAGCAAGTTGGAGCAGTTTGTTTTTAACTGCTCTTCTCTGCCCTTGCTGTAGAGTGAGTTGCCATAGGCACCCAGGTGTGTGAGCAGGCAGCAGAGTGACAAGCCACTCCACCCAGTTACTCCACCCACTCCAGTTGTAGACTGCTGGTGGAGGCAAGAACACTTCACACAATTTCCCCAGAAATTGTAGCTTTTCTAGTTTATCTAAGTACTGCTACAGTGAACTGGTCATCCCTGCTACCGCTTGATACCTGCACTCGGTATCCCTTGCATGTGTTTTAATGCTATTCAGGGCTCAGAAGAAAATAATATGGTTCATAAACTGCCAGGCAATTAATTAGCTATTCCAGAAATGGCAGCCTATATATCTCTTTCATGTGCTTTAAAACTACATTGTGTTTTTCAAATTGTGTTTTTGTAATAGTTTTGTTTTTGTGATACTTTTTGTGATAGTTATTTTTCTCCAGTTTGGTCATTTACTTGTTTTGTTCCGAACTATCACACAGTTTTGCCATTAGTAGTTAAACCAGAAGTAGTATATCCCAGTGTAGTTAAAAAGAACTTGCTGCAAAGAAGCTGCACTTTGCAACGTGACCGCATAGGAAATTAAGATGAATTCTAGAATGCTTTTCATACCTAAGACTCAATGTTCTGTTTCAAAATGTTTTATACAGCTACTGCTTATTCCCAAGTATTTTAAATAGAAAGGGTATTTATTTTTTATAAAGTAGAGCTAACCCAGCTGGTAAAGATGTGCCAGGTGATAACTTTATCCCACAGAAAGGCCCTTGTATAGAAAACACTTTTGGTTCTCTTTCAGAACCCAATGACAACCAAGACATACAGCTTCTCTTCTGGGTTCCAACTGCTCCACGAATTTGCTACAGATCTGCACATCCAAATCTTCCATAGACCAAAAGCTAACTTTTCCAAGTTTCCTAACTCTCATTTGTGCCATGCTCAAGGGCATATCTACTGCGAGGCAATCAAGGCGCTTGTCTTGGGCGGCATTTTTCAGGGGGTGGCACTGCCCCCAGGCAGAGGCGGCTCTTTAATTAGACCTCAAGGCTGCCTACTTTTCCTAATTAAAGAACCACCTCTGCTCCTAAACAGTCAGGGTCTGAGGGCAGGGTGAGGAGAAACAGCAGGTGCAAGGCCCCCATGGAAGAAGTTACACACACTCCAGGCAGGGTAATGGAGGAGGCAGCACAGTATCTCCGGTTGGGCCGCTTAGGGTGTCTCTTCGTGTAGCAGCATCCTCTGTCTCCACTCATCTCCTCTCTGCCCCATTCAGCCACCACCGAGCCCAGGGAGGGGCCGGGTAGCACGGTGAGGATGGCTGAAGGGCGGCAGTGTGAGCCAATCGGAGACAGCAAGAGGAGGGGCATAGGGGCACAGTCCAATGAGCAAGAGAGGAGCAGAGAGAGGGTTTCTGGAAAAGGCGGGGTGGTAAGGGGAACCGTGAGTGGAGGTTGGGGCAGGGTAGTGACAGAAGGGGGAGGGGTGGCACGAGAGAAATGATAACTGTGCAGAGATGTATTCAGAGAGTGTGTATATTGTACAGGAGAGAGAGAGAAGAGTGTGTATAGTGAACAGCAGGGAGAGAGAGAAGAGTGTGCACAGGAGAGGAAGAGAGATGAGTGTGTATAGTGTATAGGAGGGAGAGAGAGAGGAGTGTGTATAGTGTATAGGAGGGAAAGAGAGAGGAGTGTGTATAGTGTACAGGATGGAGAGAAAGGCCTGCTGACCCCATCCTATGCCCTGCTGACCCCATCCTCTACCCCATTGACCACTTGCTTTGCCCTACTGACCCTGTCCTCTGCCCCACTGACCCCATCCTATGCCATGCTGACCCCATCCCTTGTCCCACTGACCCCATGCTCTGCCCTCTGGAACCCTGTTCTATACCCTGCTGATCCCATCCTCTTCCCTGCTGACCCTGTCCTATGTCCCGCTGACCCCATCCTCTGCACCATTGACCACATATGTGGCACGTGGACAAATCATCTCTCAGGGTCTGACAAGGAAGTCACAGATGTTCAATGTGAATGGCTGCAGCTTCCTCATCAGATTCTGAGACAAGAATGGTATACCATGGCTGGGGTGGGACAAATTTAGATGGAGGGGGGAGTATCGATTTTAGTCTTGCCTAGGGCAGCATAAAACCAAAATACACCACTGGCCATGCTTACTGGTTTTAGTAGTATCAGCCATGCTGTTTCCAGTGAGGTACCAGTGCCAGTTGACCAACAGCCATAGACATATCTCCTTACAAGATTCTCTGTTCTGTCCTTGAAGCACAGGAGCTTCAGTAATTTAGGACCCTCTATGAATGCCTTATGTTTTCCTTTAGGATTCCCTATTATGCCTTGTGCAGCCCCAATTTCAGTGGATGTTTGCTCTGGTAAGAGTGGTAGTTGTACAGAGAAAGTGAAAGAACAATCTCTCTGTAATACTTTTTAGGCATGTATTTGCCTACTTCATTCCATCACAAAATCTTCTCCGAGAAAATACACAAAGTTCACCCCGTTCCACCCTTGTTTGATTATGACTGACATGTCAATAATACTTCCCTAATGTAATTTTATGTCTGAATTGATAGCAGCTTTTGGAAACCAATAAAATAAAGAACATTGTGAGATTAAAGAAACTTCCCAAAATAGAAATTTCTAGTTTATATAACAAGATCTTTGATTTCACAAACGGGTTCCTTGCTTTGGATCTCACTAGCAACAACTGGTTCTAATATTGAAGGTATCAATAAGTAGTTGTACCAGATGTACATACTTGGTAATTCAAGTTGTGATGGGGCTGACATTATTTTGGAGAACTTTGCTACAACTTCCTTGTAAAGGGGAACTTGCTATAATTTTGTTTATTAAATATAGCACACAGAGGCGCATCTGATTCAGACTGACAAAAAACTCATGTATTTTAGTTTTACTGACACATGGTAAGGAGAGGTTAGACAGAACTGAGCAAGACTGCCATACTCAAAGCTTAGTTCCAGCCAAAAGCTTTTTTAATTTTTAATAAAGTGGATAACCGTCAGTTTTGAAATGCTGTTCTTGTCCCCAGTGGGGAGATTTTGCTGGCAGATTTACATGTGTCCCCACAGAGTCCATTTCCCTTCTCATACTGTTCAGTTTGACCCCCGTTACATGGACAGTAAGGGTCCTTGCACACCATATGGCACATAAAAATGCACTGAAACTGCACATACAGTAACATGCTTTTGTATGCATTTTAAATGAATGTTGCCTTGCATTTATATTTATGCATTAATGTGTATTGTGGTGTGAACGAGGCAAATTGAAGGCCATGCTTATCTATGTGCTCTTGCAGTGATATGCATTTATCCTTTGCAGAAAAGGGTCACTGGATGTGGTCTAATGGTGTGAACGAGCCCTAAGAGAAATTGCCCTCATAGGGACACAGATAACAATAAAACCCTGACAGAGCTTATAGATCTTTCTTATTCTACTAGAAAGCTTGATTTCTATCTGTGTCTCCACAGATTTCCTTTTGTGTTTAATATCCATCAAAGAGTCAGGAAATTAAGAGATTTTCCTTCACATCCTGTTCTGTTTGACAAATAGACAGGAAGTTAGGTAAATTCTCTCCAATGGATATGCAAACAGAAATATAGCCTCAGCCTGGGTTCACACTAATGCAATAGGGGATCATGGGGCCCTTGTGTCCTTGCCCAAACTCAAAAAAGCCTATGAAAAAGGTACCAGGAGCATCTCATGGGGCCCCCTACTGACCCCGGGCCCTCGGGCAGTGCCCAAGTTTCCAAATAGTCAGTCTGCCCCTGGCTGATATTTGCCTGAGGTTTGCATAACTTTATATTGGTGTGATTTTTTTGATAAGTCACATAAAAACAATAAAAATTTTGACAAAAAAATTAAGAAAAGGGGAGATGTTGTGACAGCAAAATCTAAAAGCTCTAATCAAATTGTTACATGTTATGTGCAATTAAACCATGGCAACATCTAATGTTTGTGTAGTATTATGTTCAGCAGACTGTGTTCTTCTATTGTTGTGACTTAGATGACGTTCAGAGCACATTTTATGCCCAATTCATGCAAAACTCCACGTAATCCCAAGGGGTTCACATACTTTTTCTTGCAACTGTATGTTCTTTTTGGTCAGCAAAGGTTTTTGCATAATGCACCTCTCAACGCAACGCAATCTCTTTCCTATTGTATATGCAGGCATTTTCACCCCAACTTCTACAAGAGTTACCTAAACACCAAGGAAATTTCAGAGTTTTTGAAGACTTCTTTTAGCATTGGGTTTCATTTACTAGGCTTGCCAGTCCTGGATAAATTAGCAGTCATTTAAAATCTATACAACTTGTAGATTTCCTTTTCTTACAATGGAATGAAACATAGAAACATACAAAAGTGACGACAGAAAAAGACCCACTCAAGTGGTCCGTCGAGCCTGCCCATTTTTAAAAAAACATTTTTGTGTGTATTTTTTTTTTGGTTTTTGATTTGCTTTGTTTGTTTTTTATTCATTTATTTTTCTTTGCCAACTTTTTTGTCTGAGTATAGATCTATGCTTGTCCCAAGCATGTTTGAAGCTATTTACTGTTGACTGGCTCACTACCTCTGCTGGATGTTTATTTCGAGCATCAACTACTCTTTCAGTAAAATAGTACTTTCTGAGATTAGTTTTGAACTTTCCTCCAGTTAAAGGTCATGTCCCTGTGTTCTTGATTTTGGTTTCGTGTTGAAAATGCTGCCCTCCTGAAATGGATTCACCCCCTTGATATATGTAAAGGTTTCAGTCATGTCTCCCCTTTCCCTTCTTTGCTCTGGACTGTACATGTTAAATTCCTGAAGTCACTCTTGATATGTTTTATCACCCAGACCTTTCACCATTTTTGTTACATATCTCTGGACTCGTTCTATCTTATCAATATCTTTTTGTAAGTGAGGTCTCCAGAACTGGACACAGTATTCTAAATGAGGTCTAACTAAAGATCTATATAGGGGAATCAGAACCTCCTTCCTCCTGCTGGTGACCTCTCTAGTGATGCATCCTAGAATTCTATTCACTTTGCCCACTGCCTGGCCACACAGTTTGCTCATTTTGCAATCATCTGAAATAAGTGCCCCTAAGTCCTTTTCCTCTGAAGTGCCGTCCAACATTTTACCCTCAATATTGTACTCGATTGATTGAAAATCATTTGGCGATGTATTTAAATCCCTTGCCAGACTCATTGGCATCCACAGTCTTTCCAAGGGCCTAATAGAGGCGTTTTGATAGTGGCATGATGACAACACACATGTCAATAGCAGAGAGAACACCATACCCTAGTTATCTGAGGTTTAAATAAGACAGGTTTCACCTGCATACTACCTGAGAAGATACTAATGATCAGCACCTAATCTGGAACACTGGATTCCAATTTCAAGGAGTTTAAGTAATGGTAAATGTAGGGGTGCACTTATGTTTTCCATATGACAACTTTGCATTTTCATTCATTAACCTCCCTGGCGGTATTCCCGAGTGTAGCTCGGGGTAACATTTCAGTACCAAAAGCGGTAACCCCGAGCTACACTCGGGAATACCATGTGGCGCTGCTCCGGCATGTGTTCTTCACTTACCTTACCCTGCGCTCCCGCGATGTGTCCCCTGCAGCGTCCCCGGCCATCTCCTCCGGCCGATGCCGGCATCCGGCTTCTGTGTCCTGTCCCTGTGACGTCGGGACGTACGGGCGCCGCCGCCGCCGGCGGCGGGAAATTTAAAAATTTTAAAAAATGTCATTTTTTTTTTTTTTCATTTTACACAGTAAAACATTGCTGTTTCAACCTATTTCACATACATATTGTCCCTAGTGCTTTGTCCTGCGCCCTGCCTGCATTTTGTCTGTTCTTTCTGCCTGGAAACTGAGAAATGTCCATGGCGTCCAAAAAGTGTCCCTTTAGGTCAAAAGCGGTTTAGATCAGCTAGAGAACAGCGATAGTAAATCAGAACCACTTACAGAATTGAGTGATAATGATTCGTGGGGGAAATTCATCATCAGAAACTGAAAACGATTTTGCGACTGAGCTCAGCAATGTGCGAACTTGGCGCTCTATTTCACATTTCAGTGTTTTTGGTTTGATTATATTATTGAATTAAATTTTTTATTATTTTTATATTATTTTTTATGATTATTTATTAAATTATAATTTATGATTTTGTGTTTCAAATTTTATCATACCCGGGATGTTTACTAGACTCTTGTTCGGACAGATTTCAGTGAGTTTTTCCTAAAAATTACAGCCTACAATAAAAAAAATACATATTTCCATGCAAAAAAATGGTACCGCTTTCAGCACCAAAAATCTGAAATAATCATACCGCCAGGGAGGTTAATGGATGCACCACGTCGATTTTATGTGCAATTTTTTAATGCTTAGCAGGAAAGCAGAAAGTTACACACTGATGATGTCAGATCACATCCAACTTTATTAAAGCTAGACAAAAAACACAACACCCTTGCCTAGGACCACCCCTTTCTAATGTTTTCCCAATGAGAGCCTGATTATTTATTGTAATTATTTATGCATTGAGGTGCATTGCAACTTATTCATTTTGTATAGGCTACCTAATGCAGCATACCACAATGAGTACTGCGTTGTGGTGTAAATGGGCCCTAATAGATCCTGTGGAGGAGATCTGGAACAACTGAGCCATTATATTTGACTTGTAGAGCCTTTCATTGATCTCTGCTAACCTTTTGGCATAGCAAAAGCCTTCTTATACATAGAAAAGATATAGTATGTAAAAGTTTCTAAAGAGCATAAGCAATTATATTATTCTGAACAGTGTATGATGAGATCATTTTTCTAACCAGACAATGACATAATCTGTGTTCAAGAACCTTTGGGATTGCAAGTATGTTTCTGGATCTAGGCTTTTAAAAAGAGAAGACTTCTGCCTGCCATATTTACATCTAAACTGAACACGGATGACCATCCTGTGTGTGGGCACCATGATTCGTGATCAGAAAGATAAACTGATTCCCTTCTCATAAAGATCTCAAACATAGGAACCTCTGTCATTTAATCTGCGGTATCCCTGCAGTCACCTTTATCCAACCTTGAGATCTTATCTAGCACGTTCTCTCTGTAATTTCTCTGTAAACCATGTCAGTACATTTCTGTTAACCGTATATGCAAAATATTTTAATGATAATATATAAATTTGGAGCAGATTGTTGTCGCTTGATTTGTAGAAGAGGCTTATGAAACATTACTCGTGTAATGTAAATTCGTTCTCATACTTTCTGTCATGTCACTAATGGAAGTTACTTATAAGTGCCTTTTTCTAATAACTATTTACAACATCAATTGATTTTCTCTGCCCATTGTTGCATTAAGCAGGGAAGATATATTCTCGTCTACGGTCGTGCTCCATACAAATATTCTGTTTATCTACCTTGCATGAAATATCCAAAGAATACATTCTGAATAATGTTGTTTTATAGTTACTGTGGTATTGTAAATTCAGTAGTATGCTTTGTATTTACAACCTCAAAGTATATTTATGACAGTGCAAAATTGTAATACCTTTTGTACGCCAGTCACTAGAAATCAATATTCATTGGATTTCCTTCTGATTTACTCTTATAATCTTTGATCCAATTTTATTCTGAAAGCTAGTTTTTTTCTTTGTTTATGAGATGTACGGAGTTAACCCTTTGGAACTAAGGGTTCATGTTGACGAGCGTTCTTTTCAAACATTGCGTTTGTATTGCAATGCAAATGCATGCGTTTGAATGGCAAACGTGGTCTGTGACGAGAAAAGGTTGTGTTTGACCTGCTTTACCTGCAGTTCAAATGCACCTCATCATTACATGCTATGTTAAAAGGAACTCAGAACAACGCAAATCAGGTTAAATGCAGTCCCTGAACTGCTGTGTGTACTGCACATTTAAATGCAATGAGATTTTGCTGACCTGCGTCTGACATGTTTCAAATCCATGTCACTTGTCGAAAACAATGCATGTCAATATGAGCCCTAAGGCTTTTATATATATTTCATACCATTAAAAACAAAAACAAATTACTCAGGAGGAGGATGATAATGATGTTTTGAACAAAACCTATTTACAATTAAATTCACACTAAGCATTATCCTTATTCTTCAAAATTAATCCATATACATCCACAACATAATGGCCCTCTAATGCCTTCTTGAGTTTTTTTGCCTAGTCCATAGTCCCTAGACTATACTCCATCTCAGGAGTGAGCAAGAGAGAATGGCTATGCTCCTACATACAGTGGGACCATGGAGAATGAATGTAGCCCCCCTCTCACAGGACATCAGATCACAGCAGCAAAAAAACTAAACAGAATTTTTGGATTTGGAGGAAGCTGAGAACAATAAGGTACTTTTTTGAGTAAAATAGTTCTAAAATCTTAACCACTTCCTGTCCGGACACTTTCACCCCCTTCCTGTCCAGGGCAATTTTCAGCTTTCAGCGCTATCACACTTTGAATGACAATTGTGCGATCATGCAATACTGTACCCATATGAATTTTTTACCATATTTTTGAGACAGATAAAGCTTTATTTTGGTGGTATTTATTCACCACTGGGATTTTTTTTTTTTTGCTATATAAATGAAAATGTCCAAAAATTTTGAAAAAAAGTGTTTTTTTAAATAAAATTTTGCAAATAAATAATATTTCATCATAAATCTTGGGCAAAATTTATTCCGTTATTTTTTTAGTAAAAAAAAAAAATCCAAATTAGTTTATAACCAAAAATTATAATTTTTAAACATTTTTTTTACATTTTAATTTTATTATTTTTTTTTACATACTGTCACCCTAGCAGTACAGTGTCACCATGGTGACACTGTACTACTTGTGGGGGGTGATGAAGATTTTTTTTTTTTTTTTACACTGATTGCTTTTACACCCATACAGGATGTAAAAGCAATCATTTCTCTTTCTCTCTGTCTGCATTCTTCCAGTCATTGAGAAGTACTGAGTGAGCTGTGATTGGTCACAGCTTGTCACATGGTACAAGGCTGTTGTGAATAGCCTTGTACCATGTGACCTCTGTGATCATTCACAGATTTCACACGTAGTAAGCAATGATGTCACAAGTGACATCTTGCTTACTACTTTGCATGTGATCACTGATTGGCCAATCAGTGATCACATTATTATTATTATTATTATTATTCAGTATTTATAAAGCGCCAATAGTTCGCTCAGCGCTGTACATTACAAAGGGGGACAGAACATGTGACAGAACAATACCAATACAATGCAAAACATGAGGGGATCGAGGGCCCTGCTCTTTCAAGCTTACAATCTAGGAGGGAGGGGATGGTGGCACAGGAGGAGATAGCTGTGGGGGATGGAGTGGTAGGAAGAGTGGAGGAGGTCGGCAAGTTAGCAGGGGGCGGGGTAGGCTTCCCTGAAGAGATGGGTTTTCAGGGTGCGCCTAAAGGAGAGGAGAGTAGGTGATAATCTGATGGGTTGGGGCAGGGAGTTCCAGAGGATGGGTGACACCCTGGAGAAGTCCTGGAGGCGGGCATGGGAGGAGGAGACCAGGGAACTAGAGAGAAGGAGGTCTTGTGAGGAGCGGAGTGTGCGTGCTGGGCGGTACTTGGATATTAGGTCAGTGATGTAGTTCGGGGCAGTATGGTGGACAGCTTTGTACGTCAGTGTTAGGATTTTGAATTTGATCCGTTGCGCAATCGGAAGCCAGTGGAGGGATTGGCAGAGGGGGGTGGCGGAAACGGAGCGGTTGGAAAGGTGAATGAGTCTGGCAGCCGTATTCAGGATGGACTGAAGCGGGGATAGCCAGCGGCGAGGCAGGCCAGTGAGGAGGGAGTTGCAGTAGTCGAGTCGCGATATGATGAGGGAGTGGATGAGCTGTTTAGTGGTTTCTGGAGTTAGGAACGTGCGGATTTTGGCGATGTTGCGGAGGTGGAGTCTGCATGAGTTTGTTAAAGAGTGGACTTGGGGCTGGAAGGATAGGTTGGAGTCCAAAATGACACCAAGTACTCTGGCCTGCGGGGCGGGTTTGATGGTGGCGTTGTTGGACATGATGGAGAAGTCAATGGGGGGTGGTGTCCGGGCTGGAGGGAAGACAAGAAACTCGGTTTTGGAGAGGTTCAGTTTAAGGAAGTGGAGCGACATCCAGTCTGATATGTCGCTCAACAGGTGTGTGATTCGGGCGGAGACCGAGGGGGTGAGGTGGGGGGTTGAGAGATAGATTTGTGTGTCGTCGGCATAGAGGTGGTAGTTGAAGCCGTGAGAGTGTATGAGTTGGCCAAGGGAGGAGGTGTAGATGGAGAAGAGAAGGGGCCCGAGGACAGAGCCTTGGGGGACCCCAACAGAGAGGGGGAGTGAGAGGGAGGTGGTGGCATTATAGGTAACGCTGAAAGAGCGTTGTGACAGGTAGGATGAGAGCCAGGAGAGAGCAGAATCTCTGAGGCCGAGGGAGTGTAGTTTTTTGAGGAGGAGGGGGTGGTCGACTGTGTCAAAGGCCGCAGAGAGGTCAAGGAGTAGGAGCACTGAATAGTGGCCATTAGCTTTGGCGGTTAGCAGGTCGTTGGAGAGTTTGAGTAAGGCAGTTTCGGTGGAGTGTAGGGGACGGAAGCCGGACTGTAGGGGATCGAGGAGGTTGTTGTCGTTGAGGTGAGAGCATAGGCGGGCGTAGACTAGGCGCTCGAGGAGTTTAGATGTAAATGGGAGCAGGGAGATGGGTCTGAGGTTGTTCGGGTCATTGGGGTCCAGGGAGGGCTTTTTAAGTATGGGGGTGATGTGTGCATGTTTCAGAGGGGAAGGGAAAGTGCCGGAGGAGAGGGAGAGATTGAAGATGTGGGTGAGGGAGCGTAGGATGGAGGGGGAGGGAGGTTGTAGGAGTTGTGTGGGGATAGGGTCAAGGGGGCAGGTGGTGAGGCGGGCATCAGAGAGGATCTTGGAGACTTCTTCGATGGTAGTAAGGTCAAAGGTGCGGAGTGTTGGGGGAGCTTCAGTATGAGGAATGTAGGGTGGGGTGGGAGAGGAGGTCAGAGCAGTGGTGGGGCCGTGGGAGAGGGGTGTAGAGGGGGTAGCTGAGTGAGGGGGAAGGGGGTTGGAGGGAGTTTGAGCAGCGACGAAGTCCCTGTGGGTTATGTCGAGGGGGAGGGGGGATGAGGGGGTAGCTGTGTGAGAGGAGACGGGTTGAGAAGGCGTGCGAGTTGCGGCAATGTCCTTGCGAATTGTGTCAATCTTGTTTTTGAAGTGATTGGCAATCTCAAGGGCAGTGAGTGAGGTGCTGGGTGGAGGTGGGGGTGGCGAGAGTAGAGAGTTGAAGGTGGAGAAGAGTCGGCGAGGATTGGAGGAGAGGGCCTTGATGAGGGTCAGGAAGTAGGCTTGTTTGGCAGTATGGAGGAAGGAGGTGTAGGTGTGGAAGGCAGATTTGTATCGGGTGAAGGCTTGTTGGGATTTGGTTTTGCGCCATAGTCGCTCCAGGGCACGACTGTGTCGTTTGAGGGTTTTGGTGTGATCAGTCTGCCAGGGCTGGAGCGGTCGGGGTCTGATGTTGCGTGTGGTTAAAGGCGCTAGTGAGTCAAGGGCTGTTGACAGCGCATTGTTGTAGGCGGTCATAGCCAAGTCGGGGCAGGACAGGGGGAGGATGCTGTCATGGAGTTGATCAACTGCGGAGTGGAGGGAGGCAGGGTTAAGGTTGCGGAGGTTACGGCTGGTAGTAGTGTGACATTTGGAGGGGTAGGTGTTGGAGGATGAGGAGATAGAGAAGGTGATCAGGTTGTGGTCAGAGAGAGGGAAGGGGGTGTTAGTGAGGTTGTGGGGAGCGCAGCGGTTGGAGAAGACAAGATCAAGGATATTACCGTCGGAGTGGGTGGTGGATTGTATGCACTGTGCAAGTGCAAAGGAGGAGGTTAAGTGGAGGAGACGGGCTGTGTCCGGGTTGTCGAGGTTGACAGGGATGTTGAAATCCCCAAGGATGATAGTGGGTAGCTCAGAGGAGAGGAAGAAGGGTAGCCAGGAGGAGAAGTCTTCCAGGAAGCGGGGTATGGATCCAGGAGGCCGGTATATCACAGCAATCTTCAGGGGGGTTGGGGAGAATAGTCGGACGCAGTGGGCCTCGAAGGAGGAGAAGGATAGGGAGGGGGGGTTTGGGAGGACTCGGAAGGTGCTCAGCGGTGATAGGAGCAGGTCAACCCCACCACCTTTACGACCGTTGGGCCTGGGTGAGTGGGTCCAGGTGAGACCGCCGTAGGAGAGTGCAGCAGGGGAGGTAGAGTCAGTGGGCTGGATCCAGGTTTCCGTAATCGCCAGGAGGTTGAGGGAGCGGGAAACAAAGAGGTCGTGGATGGCGGTAAGCTTGTTGCACACCGATCGGGCGTTCAGGAGTGCACATGAAAACGGGGGGGAGATTTTAGGGAGCAGGGGGACAGATACTAAGTTGCGGGGGTTGTGGCAGGACGTGGAGGCGGGAGGGTTTTGTGCGGGTGAGGGAGGTGGTGGAGGGCCAGGATTAGGGGAGATGTCCCCCGCGGTTATGAGGAGGAGAAGGGTGAGAAAGGTGGCATGGGAGCGGGATGTGCAGGAGCGTGAGAAACTACTAGTGGAGGTGTTGGGGTCAGTGGGAGAGTGGAGTAATAGGAGGAGGTGGTGGGTGCCATAAATGGGTGAGGGAAGCAGTGAGGGCACAATATACAAATGTTTGGGAGGAGCAGAGGGATATAGTGAATGGATTTTGGGAACAGAGGAGAGGAAAATGAGAAGGAGGAGTGGAAGAGGCATTTTGGGGAGGTGATGAAAGCAATAGTAGGGAGATGATAGCAATGAGGGGGAGATGTACAAGTTTTGGGGTGGAGCAGAGGGGTAAAGAAATGAGATTTGCATGATCGTGACCTCGTACAGAGGTCCCGTCCGACGATCGGTGTTTCACTGTGTCCGGAGGACACAGCGGGCACCGGATCGCGGTGCTGTGTGCTCCCAGGGAGCGTGCACAGCTAGAAGAGGAAGGTGCCATTTATGAACGGCAACCCGCCCCTGGACTGCCACCGCCCTGCAGCAGGCGGCATAAACAGCAGGCGGACGGCAAGTGGTTAAAGTGGAACCAGGGGCGGACTGACAACTCATGGGGCCCTGGGCAATAGGGGATCATGGGGCCCCTGTGTCCTTGCCCAAACTCAAAGAAGCCTATGCAAAATGTACCAGGGGCATCTGATGGGGCCCCTACTGACCCCAGGCCCTCAGGCAGTGCCCGAGTTTCCAAATGGTCAGTCCGCCCCTGAGTGGAACTTTAGCCATAAATTTAAGTCCTGCTAGATCACCTCAGGCTGGCCTGAAGCTAGCTATGTAAAACACTAAATATAAGTGCCTATCCATTTGCTCTCCTGAGGATTTCTCCCCCTTCCTGATAAGGCTATTTTTTGCATTACTGCGCTGCGTTACTTTGACTGAAAATTGCACGGTCATGCACGCAAATTAAATTCATGTCCTTTTTTTCCCATGGATTGAACTTTCTTTTGGTGGTATTTGATCGCCTGGGCGGTTTTTATTTGTTTGCGCTACACAAAAAAAGGCCGACAACGTTGAGAAAAAAACTATATTTTAGACTTTTTGCTATTAAAAATGTACAGTAAAAAAATGTCAAATTTAAAATTTCATCATAAATTTAGGCCAAAATTTATTCTGCTACATGTCTTTGCTAAAAAAAATCCCAATACGTGCAAATTAATTGGTTTAGATGAGAGTTATAGCGTTTACAAATGGCTGTATATATACTGGTATTTTTTTTATTTTTTATTTTTACTAGTAATGGCGGCTATCAGCAACTTATAGCAAGACTGTGGCAGGCATTCTGACACGGAGGGAACTGATTTGGTGTCACTGACATCCCCAGTGCCACCAATACAGTGATCAGTGCTAAAAAAAGCACTGACACTGTACTAATGGCACTGGGAAAGAAGGGGTTAACATGAAGGGCGATCAAAGGGTTAACTGTGTGCTATTTTACATAGCGCTGTGTCCGCGTGCTTCACTGTAAGCAGACTGCTTTGGATGGCTGTGCTGTGAACAGCCATCCAACGCAGTATGCACAAGCTGACAGGGAGGAGAGCTGCTTTGTTTACAAACTGTTCTTCTCCCCATTGGAGATGCTCAGCAATCATCGGGTGTCAGCGAGTAATCACTGGCCGGGAATCGGTGATTGACAGGAAATGCAAAATCACATATATATATATATATATATATATATGTGTGTATATACGTGATTTTGCGCACCTGTGCTGACCTGTAGCAGTATATCTGCTATAGGGGGGTCAGGAAGCAGTTAAAATCCAGTAATACCCTGCTCTGCGCATGCTCAGTTGCTTTCTGTTTTCCAGCACTGTTCTGAAAATGCAGAGATAAAGATTTACTGCTGCTCAGGGGCTCTGGGCTTTAGCAAAATGGCAGCCGGCAGCAAGAAGAAACAGGAGCAATACTGGAGGCAATTTTCAGCTCACACTTTTTATAGTAGCAAAATTATTAATGTGAATTGGCTGCCGTTGATCTCAATCATACTATATGCCAATGGAGTGGGGAGCGGGCTTAGGCATGCTGTTTTTGTCTGTAGACGCAGGCACCAGGGCTCAGTATCAAGCCCTCAAAAGTGCCCTCATAGAATGCGGCTTTGTATGGGAACCCTCGCTGATAAGGAGGAACCAGGAGCGCTGGCGAAAGACCTCAGAAGAAAAGGATGGGGGCTGCTCTGTGCAAAACCATTGTGCAGCGCAAGTAAATATGTTTGTTATTTTAATAAAATAAAAAATTAAAGCTATTAAATCAGTTTAAAGTGTATTTATGGTCAAGATTTAAAATAATTTATTCATTTTTGCATTGCATTTCAATTATTTCTAACCTATTCCTATTAATCTGAAACATCTTGACGTTTATTAACTTACTTACATATATTCACTATGTCCTGTGAGTAGGCAACGCGGTATCACATATTTTACAGAGCATGCCTTCTGAACCACAGAGGTGCTGAGAGGAGGAGTTTCAGTACAGGAATCACAAGGTACCATGGGATATGTAGTCTTAACTAATTGAAAGTAAATAGCAGGGGAGAAGGTGCAAAGCATGAAGGGAGTCCAGGAAAAAGGAAAATAGATGGTCAGCAGACAGGCAGAACTCACAACATGAAAGAAGATCTTTCAAGTAAGCTTTTATTGTATTGTCAAAAATACCTATTGTTTGTACTGCTGTTACAGTATGGATGTTAAAAAAACTTATATAGAAGTTATGCCATTCACAGCCCATCTGTATCATGTGATCAGCTTTGCCCAATCACAGCTAATTACAACAAAAGACTGAATGAATCAGTTTCATTCAGTAAAAAAATATTGCAAATATCAATGAAATACATTGGTATTAGCAATCATAATTTGTTAACGAAAAAAGAAAAATCCTGATCACTTGCTTAGAGTAGTTCAATGTTACTATGGTAACACTGTATTGCTTTGGTCACAGTGTGTTGAAAAACAAATAGTAAACAAACGAAAAAATAATGTAATAAAAAATAAAAAATGAATAGGAAAAAATACAAATTAAATTATTATTATTATTTTATTATTTTCACCAAAGAAATGTAGCAGAATACATTTTGACCCAAATTTATGAAGAAATGTTATTTATTTGTAAAATTTTATAACAGAAACGAAGAAAAGTGCGTTTTTTTCAAAAGTTTCAGGTATTTTTTGTTTTATTTAGTAAAAAATAAAAAAACTCAGTGGTGATTAAATACCACCAAAAGAAAGCTCTATTTGTGTGAAACAATGATAAAAATTTCACATGGGTACGGTGTTGCATGACCACGCCATTATCATTCAAAGTGCGACAGCGTTGAAAGATGAAAATTGGCCTGGGCAGGAAGGGGGTAAAAGTGCCCGGTATTGATGTGATTAAAGTGGGAGTAAACACCCTTGGTTGATTTTTACCTATAGGTAAGCCTAAAATAAGACTTACCTATAGGCACAGTAAATATCTCCTAAACGTGCACCACCTACAGCGGTGACAGCGTGCCACTGGAGGGCTTCATTTTCAGGTAAGTCTGTCATAATGTTCTAGTATGCTGTGCACACTAGCAAATTATGACCTATATCGTCCAGGGCCCAATTTTGTTTGTTGCTGCGGTTTACTACCACTTTAAAGTGGAAGTTCAGGGAAAACCTAACTAAGCTACTCCCACCCCCATTCTACAGCGAAGAGGTCTAACATGTAAAGAAAAGATCTGTATTGCCCGTTCCCTAAGAATACAGTAGACACTCCCACCGATCAGATCTTGGACAAGAAAATCTGTTTACTTGAAGTAGGAGAGGATTGTGGAATGTCTGCTCAGCACACTGGCATATGTACTTAGTACCTAAGGGTATATACTGTATCTCTCTATGAATATATGTTTGAGAAAAAGATTGGATTTTTTTTTGTAACAGCAAGTTGAGTCCTCATGGCTTCCATAGTAACCTTCAAGAAAATTAACAGTTTGTAGTGACCATTTATACATAGTTTACACCATCTATACATATCCTATTAACCACTTCCCGTCCGGCCCATGTACATAACGGCCGGAACATGAGCAGTGCAGGAGCGGGTGGCCATTTATAAACGACCTCCCACATCCATTGCCTGTGCGCACGGCACTGCGATCTCTGTATGGGACCTCTGTGTGAAGTCTCGATCATGTGATCACTGATTGGCCAATCAGTGATCACATGAATAGTAGTAAGCAAGATGTCACTTGCTGACATCATTGCTTACTACTAGTGAAACCTGTGAATGATAACCGAGGTCACATGGTACAATGCTATTCACAACAGCCTTGTACCATGTGACAAGCTGTGACCAATCACAGCTCTCACAGTATTTCTCAATGGCTACAAGAATTGCAGCCAGAGAGAAGGAGAAATGATTGTTTTTACAGCCTTTATGGGTGTAAAAGCAATCTGTGTAAAAAAAAAAAAAATCTTCATCACCCCCCACAAGTAGTACAGTGTCACTATGGTGACACTGTACTGCTAGGGTGACAGTATGTTAAAAAAAACAAATAAAAAAACCCCCATAAATAATAATATAAAAAAATAAAATAAAAATGTAAAAACATTTTTTGAAAAATTATAGTTTTTGGTTATAAACTAATTTGGGTTATTTTTTTTTACTAAAAAGATAGATGAATACATTTTGGCCAAGATTTATGAAGAAAGATTATTTATTTTCAAAATTTTATAAGAAAACCACTTTTGTTTCAAAATGTTTGGACATTTCATTTATATAGCAAAAAAAATAAAAATCCCAGTGGTGAATAAATACCACCAAAATAAAGTTTTATCTGTCTCAAAAAAATGCTAAAAAATCCATATGGGTACAGTGTTGCATGACCGCGCAATTGTCATTCAAAGTGTGATAGCACTGAAAGCTGAAAATTGGCCTGTACAGGAAGGGGGTGAAAGTGGTTTGTGGCTAAAAACAAAACTCCAGTTTGCAAACAAATTTAAATTAGGTAACCCAGCAAGTGAAAAAAATAGCTCTTGATGCAATAGTCACTTCTTCTCCTGTGCTGTCCTCAGAAAACCCACCAGTCCAGAAGTCCAGCGCCAGACCTTTTCTGGATTTAATTAGGTGCATTTTCCCTAGAGGCATATCTCTATGTTGGCCTGGGTTCACAGTATAGAGAGTCACAGAGAATAGTCGTGATGTCATAACGTCAGCACCTCTCTCTGCAGTATAGAAGACCATTTGCCAAAGCTGCTGAAAATGAGCCAGGATGTCCTCTGACTTGCTTGAAGACTGATTGATTGTAAGAAACCAAAGAATGTCAAGAAACCCATGATCCACCATTTTTTCGTCATAGTACCTGGCTCTTTAAAGCTTAGTGTCCTGTTTCTATGTTCAGCAGAAGTAGTCTAACTCTGGCTGCATTTTCATTAATATAAATGGAAGTGAACAAAAAATCCAGGAGTGTGATCCTTACAGACTCAGGCATGAAGAATTCCTCACTTAAGATATAGAAAAAACCCTTTGTCAGATTTGGGTGGACCAGCCACTTTTCCAGTGTGAATAAAAGTATAGTTTACATTAGTTTGTGCTCATTGCAAGGAATGGTAGTCTATAATTGCTCTCTAAAGTCTCAGCATTAGTTTAGCAAAAATAAAATCATTTTATTCAATATCTTTTAGTGTACACTGCAGCTGATAAACTCACTCACTTTTCAGCAGCCCCTGAACTCACCCTAATGTTTTCCTATGTGTCCATGTAAACTACAGTATGTCGTTTACAGGCAGTTGAGTTTACAGTCGTTTTTTTGAACGCAGAAAACTTGTGTTCAGGAGTAGATTTTCCCAGCGTTTCAAATGCCAAATGCTTGTAAACGCAGCTAAGTGCGGCTAGCCGCGTTTATAAGTGTTTGCGTTTTAAAATTTTATTTAACTCTTCCATTTCCAGATGCTGTCCAGAGCCTTTTTTCATCAGGAAAAATGCATGCAAAGCATTTTCCCGGTATTCAAATGGACCTGGTACACCATACTTTAAGGTTTTGCATGAAAGAAAATATGTTAGACACTGTTGCAATAATTTCTGCACAGAAATGAGCTGGAACACATCCAAACACCACAAAAAAAAAAAAGACAGCTAATCTCAACAAATACTGCTCTCTCCGCCTCTGCTCTCTCTATTTCTCTCAAAATGTCTGAAATAGTTAATTTTTAACTTTTTTTCAGTGCATTTTGGGCATTTGGGAAGGTCTCCTGAGGTTATCTTTAGAAAACGCTTCTAAACGCAAATGCTCATAAATGCGCATACACGCGGTATGCAAAAATGGCTAAATAGATGATTTTTAACCTACGTTTTCCAGCAGTCAGTTTCCATCGTTCAGAAGTGTCCCGTGTACATGCAGCCTTATGATTATCTATGACCAATCAGATTTCACTTCCAGTGCAGGCTATGAAATAAAGCTTTGTATAATTTTCCTATTTTTTTCATCTTGATCCTAGCATAGACCCATATATGCATGAGCGACAAGGTACACCAATTATAGGCTTGTCGTGCTGGGACGTATTGTTCATGACTTGAAGCTGTCCCCTCTTCCAGTGATTTAGTTGATATGAGCTGCTTGCTCTCAGTGTTTGTGCAGTTGGTGAAATGTAAATGATTCTGTACTATGTTCTGTTCTGCCACTGGGATCTATATCCACATAAAGCTGTCAGGGAATCATTTTACTGGACTGCATTAGCATTGCTTAAAAAAAGGCCATGACTTATTTGTGGCTGCACTAATTTATTATAAGCAGGACACTTAAAAGGGTTAATTGATTAGACCTTTTAAAAGGTGGTAAGTGTATTGATGGGACAATAAGGATGGTTTCTGTCATCTCCCAAAATGTAAGGTACTAAAGTAATATATACTGTATATATACATACTAAATATTTTATATATATATATATATATATATATATATATATATACACACAGGTGAAACTCGAAAAATTAGAATATTGGGCAAAAGTTCATCTATTTCAGTAATGCAACTTAAAAGGTGAAACTAATATATGAGATAGACTCATTACATGCAAAGCAAGATAGTTCAAGCTGTGATTTGCCATAATTGTGATGATTATGGCTTACAGCTCATGAAAACCTCAAATCCAAAATCTCAGAAAATTAGAATATTGTGAAAAGGTGCAATATTCTAGGCTCAAGGTGTCCCATTCTAATCAGCTAATTAAGCCATAACACCTGCAAAGGGTTCCTGAGCCTTTAAATGGTCTCTCAGTCTGGTTCAGTAGGAATCACAATCATGGGAAAGACTGCTGACCTGACAGTTGTGCAGAAAACCATCATTGACACTCCATAAGGAGGGAAAGCCTCAAAAGGTAATTGTAAAAGAAGTTGGATGTTCCCAAAGTGCTGGATCAAAGCACATTAATAGAAAGTTATGTGGAAGGGAAAAGTGTGAAAGAAAAAGGTACACAAGCAGCAGGGATGACCTCAGCCTGGAGAGGATTGTCAGGAAAAGGCTATTCAAAAGTGTTGGGGACTTTCACAAGGAGTGGACTGAGGCTGGAGTCAGTGCATCAAGAGCCACCACACACAGACGGATCCTGGACATGGGCTTCAAATGTCGTATTCCTCTTGTCAAGCCGCTCCTGAACAACAAACAACATCAGAAGCGTCGTACCTGGGCTAAAGAAAAACAGACCTGGTCTGTTGCTCAGTGGTGCAAAGTCCTCTTTTCTGATGAGAGCAACTTTTGCATCTCATTTGGAAACCCAGGAACCAGAGTATGGAGGAAGAATGGAGAGGCAGACACTGCAAGATGCTTGAAGTCCAGTGTGAAGTTTCCACAGTCTGTGTTGATTTTGGGAGCCGTGTCATCTGCTGGTGTTGGTCCACTGTGCTTCATTAAGTCCAGGGTCAACGCAGCCGTCTACCAGGAGATTTTGGAGCACTTCATGCTTCCTTCCACAGACGAGCTTTATGGGGATGCTGACTTCATTTTCCAGCAGGACTTGGCACCTGCCCACACTGCCAAAAGCACCAAAACCTGGTTCAATGACCGTGGGATTACTGTGCTTGATTGACCAGCAAACTCGCCTGACCTGAACCCCATCAAGAATCTATGGGGCATTGCCAAGAGAAAGATGAGAGACATGAGACCGAACAATGCAGAAGAGCTGAAGGCCGCTATTGAAGCATCCTGGTCTTCCATAACACCTCAGCAGTGCCACAGGCTGATAGCTTCCATGCCAAGCCGCATTGAGGCAGTAATTGCTGCAAAAGGGGCCCAAACCAAGTACTGAGTACATATGCATGCTTATACTTTTCAGAGGTCCAATATTGTTCTATGTACAATCTTTGTTTTATTGATTGCATGTAATATTCTCATTTTCTGAGATTGTGGATTTGGGGTTTTCATGAGCTGTAAACCATAAATCATCACAATTATGACAAATCACGGCTTGAACTATCTTGCTTTGCATGTAATGAGTCTATCTCATATATTAGTTTCACCTTTTAAGTTGCATTACTGAAATAAATGAACTTTAACATGATATTCAAATTTTTCGCGTTTCACCTGTGTATATATATACGGTATATATATATATATTTTAATATATCTGTGGGTGTTTAAGTCTGAACAAGATCAACCAATGTGTCTCCTGCCTATAATAAGAGTTGCCAGCGGTTGACTGAGCTCTGTGACATTAGAGCTCTATGACATTGGAGGGTTAATGGCTTTAGTCTAGAACCTGCTAATATTGTTAAAGTGTTAATTTTAGGCCAGGAATAACATTCACTCTCGTAATTCTATTTTAAACTGCTGAATGAATTACATATTGTGTTTGGCGTTCATTGTAATATCAAGCTCTGGATCAGTTGTGGGGTCAAAGATGGATCAAGCTTATCTATACAGATGGCATTTATTTGTGCATACTTATCATGTGAGTATTCAGTTTCGCTATATGCCTGGAACACATTACTATATGCTCCCGTTGGATGGAACATATTTATGTAAGGATTCCTTTACATGAATGTTGTGTTGCTACAGTCTGAGTAGATGCTTCAGATGGCAAAATGTACTAACTGTCCCATACTAATTTTGTGATGTCATCATGCGCCAATCTGTGGAACAAGTTGCTCCCCACTGCTGTTGCGCTACTAAATTCATATGATTGTTTTACTTACTCAGAGGGAATTGCATGGTGCAGGAAAACTCTACTTGTACAATGGCATTTAAAGGGAGGAAACGCTGTACCTGCCAAAGGATCAGTTACCCCTGGTTCACATATCCGCATTCCTGCGGTCCATGTTTTGCGCAGGAACAAGAGCCCATTCATTTGAATGGACTCCCGTGCCCCAGGACACTCAGGGAAGAAGTCCCTGCACTTCTTCAGAAAATGCAGCCCACACTGGAACCTTGGTTCCCAGTACGGTTGCGATTTCCAGTGTGGGCGGTGTGCCATTAGAACTAATGGCACCCGCCGGCAGGTCTGCATTCCTCTGTGCGGGTGGTGTGGCTGCACAGATTTTTGTACAGATCTGCAGTGGCACCACCTGCACAGATGTGAACCTAGCCTAAATATGTTCAGCCTGTCCAAGCACCTCTGCAAGGCAGCACAGTCAGATCCTTGACCTCCAGTGCAGCAGTAGTACAAGTTGGACTAGAATTTACCCCATACCTTCTGATAGGACAGTGAAGTGCTGTACACAGTAGTCTGCATTCTTCTTTTCGCTCAGTTCAATCTGTTTCTGTTACCATGTTTGCTCGCAGCACATGTGCACGGCAGCAGAGCCTGATTGGCTCCAATTGTTGGCCCTCCCCATTCCAGTCTGATGCTGTATATATTGGAGATTACAGGAGGTAAAGTCTGAAAAAAAGATTACTTGCCATTTTTTATTTCTAATATTCTGTTTATATAAAATATACTAGCAAACGCCATGAGCATTTGCTAGTATAGTATGAAGCTTTGTAACTACAATCTAGAAACTCTGGCATAATTTTATTTCTAAGGCCCCATGTACACGGGACACTTCTGAATGATGGAAACTGACTGCTGGAAAACGTAGGTTAAAAAACGTCTGTTTAGCTGCGTTTGCATACCACGTTTATGTGCGTTTATGAGCGTTTGCGTTTAGAAGCGTTTTTTAAAGATAACCTCAAGAGACCTTCCAAAATGCCCAGAATGCACTGAAAAACAGTTAAAAATTAACTATTTTGAGAGAAATAGAGAGAGCAGAAGCAGAGAGAGAGCAGTATTTGTTGAGATTAGCTGAATTTTTTTTTTGTGGTGTTTTGATGTGTTCCAGCTCATTTCTGTGCAGAAATTATTGCAGCAGTGTCTCACATTTTCTTTCATGCGAAACCTCAAAGTATGGTGTACCAGGTCCATTTGAGTACCAGGAAAACTCTTTGCATGCATTTTTCATGATGAAAAAAGGCTCTAGACAGCATCTGGAAATGGAAGAGTTAAAAAAAAAATTTCCAAAACGCAAATGCTTATAAATGCGTTTACAAGGCATTTGAAACGCTGAAAAAATCTACTCCTGAACGCAAGTTTGGTGCATTGAAATAAATAACTGTAAACTCAAATGCCTGTAAACGAAGATGTGTACATGGACACATAGGAAAACATTAGGGAGAGTTCAGGGGCTGCTGAAAAAAATGCAGAACAGCTCCTAAACGTGAGTTTATCAGCTGCAGTGAACATGGAGCCTTAAAGCACATCTCCCAGCTAACAGGTAAATACACAGATGAACTATACACCCTGTTCCAAATTATTATGCAAATTCTATTTAAGTGTCACAAAGATTAAATATTTAATTTTTCAGTTTAACTCATGGATGGCATTGTGTCTCAGGGCTCTTTTGATCACTGAAAACAATCTCGGACACCTGTGATAATTAGATTGGCAGGTGAGCCCAATTTAAGGAAAAACTACTAAAGGAGGGTGTTCCACATTATTAAGCAGAGCGCCATTTTCAAGCAATATGGGGAAGATAAAGGATCTCTCTGCTGCTGAAAAGAGTAAAATAGTTCAATGCCTTGGACGAGGTATAAAAACATTAGATATTTCACAAAAACTTAAGCGTGATCATCGCACTATTAAGAGATTTGTGGCTGATTCAGAGCACAGACGGGTTTGTGCAGATAAAGGCATTGAGGAAGATTTCTGCCAGTCCCATGCATTGGATCAAGAGAGCAGCTGCTAAAATACCATTACATAGCAGCAAACAGATATTTGAAGCTGCTGGTGCCTCTGGAGTCCCACGGACATCAAGGTGTAGAGTCCTCCAGAGTCTTGCAACTGTGCATAAACCTTCTATTTGGCCACCACTAACCAATGCTCACAAGCAGAAACGGCTGCATTGTGTAGAAAAATACATGAAGACTAATTTGAAACAGTCCTGTTCACTGAAGAGTGCCGTGCAACCCTGGATGGTCCAGATGGATGGAGTAGTGGATGGTTGGTGGATGGCCACCCTGTTCCAACAAGGCTGCGATGTGAGCAAGGCAGTGGTGGAGTCATGTTTTGGGTCGGAAACATGGGAACAAAGCTGGTCATCCCCTTTAGGGTCCCTGAAGGTGTAAAGATGACCTCTGCAAAGTATGTGGAGTTTATGACTGACCACTTTCTTCCCTGGTACAGAAGGAAGAACTATGCTTTCCGTAATAAAATCATCTTCATCCATGACATCTCATGCTGCAAAGAATATCTCTGCATCAATGGCTGCTATGGGGATAAAAGGCGAAAGTCATGGTGTGGCCTCCATCCTCCCCTGACCTCAATCCTATTGAGAACCTTTGGAGCATCCTCAAGCAAAAGATCTATGAGGGTGGGAGGAAGTTTACATCCAAACAGCAGCTCTGGGAGGCTATTCTGACATCTTGCAAACAAATTCAAGCAGAAACTGTCCAAAAACTCACAAGTTCAATGGATGCAAGACTTGTGAAGCTGCTATCAAATAAGGGGTCCTATGTTAAAATGTAATGTGACCTGTTAAAATGTTTAAAAAGTTAAAATGTTGTTAAAAGTTTGATTGAAATAGCTTTTGATTTCAGTAAATATGCTGCAAACACAACAAATGACAATTTTCAGTTCTTTACAACCTATAAAGTGTTTTGAAACTTACTGTGCGTAATAATTTGGAACAGTGCATTGGAAGTTTTTTATGTTTAACAAAAATCCTGTTATCATTAGGAGGTTTGTTCAATAAAATGTGAATTGTACTCTTAATAGTTGATAACATGAGAATTATACTGACTGTTATTTACATCAATTATTTAGGTAAATGAGAAAAATATAATTTGCATAATTTGGAACACGGTGTATAAATGGGAGCTATTTTACTTGCCAGAGGA
This sequence comes from Staurois parvus, assembly GCF_062004578.1. NCBI lineage: Eukaryota > Metazoa > Chordata > Amphibia > Anura > Ranidae > Staurois > Staurois parvus. The sequence continues at coordinate 14,158,636 of NW_028317951.1, read as the reverse complement.
TTTGTCTATCCATTCCTGATATTTACACAGATTTATCAAACAGCACAGTCATGCCAGGCATGGGAGTAGACCTTACCTTTCTTTGCTGCTGTTTTCTTTTCACTTGTGAAACCTCACCCCACCCTTCAAGTGGACAATGAGGAGGAGAAGCAGCACACTAATGAGCTAATCTGTCACTCTGCTCTATCCTCCTATGAACAATCACCTTGTACTGCAGCACATTGGATTGTCTCCTTGTGCTGCTTTTTCCTCTTTTAGTCAGAGCCCTGCTGTACAGGGACTGCAAAAGGCTCATGTCAAGTCACATTAATGTACTTACACAGCTTGCATTTATAAAATACATGTAATGGTGTATGACTGATTACAGAGCTGCATTAATGTGAGCCTTTTTTATCTGCCTGAAGTTCAGCATTAAGGTGAAGCAATAGTAGACTTATGTCCTGATGAGACATATAGTACTATACAAGACTAGATCTACTAGTACATATTGAACTGGTGCTTGCATTGAGCCATGGGTATTAGGGGTTCACACATTGTACATATGGCATCAGGCCTGGTGTAAATGTAGATCTAAAATCATATAAAAAGAATAAAGGGAATAAAAATGACAGAAAACATTTCATTCATAATTATACTGGTGACAAGGGAGCAAACTACCCTTGATGTTATCTGTCTGTCTGCCTGCCTGTCTGTCTGTCCTTGATACTTCGCCGGGAAAACAGGAGCAGCTGCAGTTTCACTCTGTTGTTGTTTCTGTGAGTGTGCTCACAAGGGATTTCTACAGATAGGACTGTTGGGAGTATAGTTCTCTGAAGAGACTCAGCCATTACTACAGGTTTGCAGAAAAGTACAATTCCCAGGAGAGGGACATTAAGGAGGAGCTGCAGTAGTTTTCCTGGGCTGAGAGAGAATCAAGGTTCTCTTGCTGTGGGGAGGCCAGGACATTGAAAGACTGCACCTACCTGAAAGCAGCGGAGGTAGAGTGAACACTATGCTGGAGCCTTGGAGAGCAACCTGGAGTATGGGGAGCCTGCTGTGCAGGTAAAGAGCCAGACATTGAGGACAGCATCAGAGAGAGATAGGGAGAAACCCTTTTGCCTGACACCTGGATGGAAAGCTTCTGCTTACACATGACTGATGAGCGGCTGCTGGCTACCTATACACTACATTTACTAGCAGAGGGACAGATTTGCCGGCTAGGAACACTTTATTGTTGCATGCATGAACTTTTAATGGGACATTACCATGAGCACAACACAAGATTTTGGGTCCCAACGAGCTGGCTGATAGAAGTTTTAGAGTATTACTGACTGTTGCTGCATTGATCACCTATAGGTCCTCCCTTAGTTAGGCTGCCCAGTGCAGATTTAAGAAGGAGGTGGACTATTAAACTTTCACTGTTTGCAGCCTGTTAACTGAACTGTTCAGCCGTTGGATTACCACTATGTGCTGCTGTTTGATTTGTTGCACTTCATGCTGTGATTATTTAACCACTTCTGATACATCTTCTGATTGTGAACCATTATAGTATAATCATTTTCTTGCTGATTCATTACTGTGCAGTGCTTTTTACACGTAGCTGATTGCAATCTAATTTGCTGCTACTTAAACTGGTTTGTTTCATTTCTGATACATATATATATAAGCAAACACAGTAAACATTTTTGAAATTTGCAAAAGGCTTTGTTGTATTGCATCAACATATATGTAAGTGTTGTGACTTTGTACTACTGATAGCAGTCTGCTGAAGACTATAGTCCTTACAGCTGCCTGTGTGTACAGCTACAGTCCCTGACAAATACTGACAAACTCATGTCTGTGGGCCCTTCCAAATGGCTTCTTTCAACTGTTTTTTTTGTTGTTGCATGTCTTCTTTAATTCACTTTTTACTTTTTATGTTATATTAATTATGGCACACTTGGTTTAGTATATTTATCATACGCATGTATAAGGTTTACTTGTGTATTACATACTTTTATATGTATGGCTATGATTACTATATTTATATAATTTATTTAACAATGCAACTTCGTGCTTTTTAGTATTTTTGCTATTATCATTGCACAGGCATGTTTACCTTTTATTATCATAGTGGCGACAGGAATTGTGGCACTACACAGGCTACTAGAATGAACCTTTTTTTTAGGCAGGGGCTATATTGTTGCTTTGTGTGGTGTTTTTTTTTTTTTTTTTTTTTACATAGCTGTTAATCTCGTTTGTGAGAGGTACACACCTGTGCTTTTTCTACTTGAGTGAGTAATATTTCTCTCTTGAGCAACTGGATAAATGAAGTGTCCATTTTTAGATTTTTTTGTGATCATTTTGTCTTCCTAGTAGATCAGTAGTTGTAGATTAGTGGCATTTGTATTGTTACACCTGCTCATCTTTGGATGCACTTCTACCTCACCCAGGCCCACTGCAATCTTCTTCCAGAATTGGTACATGCACCAAGAGTGCTTTCTTTCCTTATCATCATAGAAAAGGAAATGATTACCTATCAGATGTAAAATAAAAAGTTTCCCAACATGATTTGAAGTGCTCTAAAAATCCTCTCTCCAGGTCTGTTTGTAGCAGAATGAGTTTGCATTTTTATCGTCCTATGAGTGATTAACTTAGAGCTGAACTCTGGGCACCATAATTGTAATAACTTTAGATGGCTTAGTAATGTTTACCTCCTCATTGTAGTAATGTAATGTTTGCTTTTTTTTTTCAAACAGCTTAAAAAGAGCATCTTTAGTTTTGGAAGATATTACTACTTCCACTGTAAGTTGGTAACTCTGCCACAACCACTGCAAGCATAGTGGACACCAGAGTTGGTGTTGTGTGTCCTTTCCCAACTTCTTTTGACCTTTCCCAAAATGGGACCATGTAGAGGGGATTTATGGAGCACTTCAAATCATGTTGGAAAACCTTTTTTTCATCTGATAGCTAAAGATAAAACTTTTTTTTAGTGGAGAGAAATTAGAAAACCTGCCAGGTTTTTATTCCTCACCGTTAGGGAGATTTACCCTATTTGTCCTGTTTACCATTATCATTGAAAGTGAAGTAAAAGAAAATCCCACATTTTGGATTGCCTCCAGAAAAGTAATAGAGGGAAATCTTCCAATAGGGACCTGGGGGGCCTAAGAGATTTACCTTAAAGTGGTTGTAAAGGCTGAAGGTTTGTTTACCTTTATGCATTCTATGTATGAAGGTAAAAAGCCTACTGTGTGCAGCATCTCCCCCAGCCCCCTCAATACTTACCTGAACTTCATTGCGATTCAGCGATGTGCACGACAGCCCCGGCTTTTCCGGGCCATTGCCTCCTCATTGGCAACAATGAGACAGCCATTGGCTCCCTCTGCTATCAATCACAGCCAGTCAGCCAATGAGGAGAGAGAGGGGGTGGGGCCAAGCAGGGCTGCTTGTTGTGGGGGGCACCCGACAGACAGGAGGAGCCAGGAGAGCCTGTAGGGGATCCGGGAAAAGGAGGATCCAGGCTGCTCTGTGCAAAACCACTACACACAGGAGGCAAGTATAGACATGTTTGTTAGTAAAAAAAAAAATGAACCTGAATGAAATGAATTGCTTTAATTTGCAGGGATTTCTCCCACCTTCTTGTTTTGGCTGGAACGCTCTCCAAAATGAAAAAAAAAAAAGTTTTGCCTATAGTTCTGCTTTAATTTACTGCACTGCGCTGGTAAACAACTACTAAGCACTGAATGTATTAAAATGTTGGTGCACAGAGTTCATTTGTAATATATGTAAGTCCAGCCATGGCCTTACTGGGGACATTTTCTGGCACTTCCTGTTCTGTGACACTAAAGCTGACAATACATGGATCGAATTTCGGCTGGTTCAGCAGAGACCAGCTGAATTTCAATCCCTGTTTGGCCACTGTGGTTAAACAGAAGTCGATCTGCCAACCCACTGGTTGAACGGAAATAACTGACCCGTGAATGGTCAACTTAAAAAAGGAAATGAAGGGAGCGGATATAACTTGTACAGCAATATACAGTAAACACTGTTCAAATTTCTAAACTCCAAGCCACTCTAATAAAAATGCATTTTTTTTGCCTGTGACACTGCTGAAGAGATTCCATCACTTTGACAACAGGCAGTCTGCAATTTTAATGAAATGCCGTTGTCACCTGAGAAAGTGTTACTAAACCCACAACAGTAAAATCAGTCTATATGTAGTAAAGCATGCTTGTTATACTCACTGTAGAACCTAAGGGGTTAATCCTCTGCATGGTGTAAAAAGGCTGTTTGATCCTGTCTTCTCTGATCCTCCCCTTCTTCCAGTGTCCCCCTCTTATCTCCTGATAAGACATATCGTGCAGAGTCACTCTGCACATGCTCAATTTGGTGTGTATTGCAAGAGAGTTTTTTTCTTGGGAGTGTACATGTGATTAGCACAGGGCCAATCAGCACTGTCCAGACAGAGGTCAGGGGTTCTGCATCCTCCTAGAGCAGAAAGACAAATCCTCCTACAAGCTTTAACATGTGCTCTGCTGGACACTGATAGAGTCACAAGACTGCTCTAATTTCTGATATGAAAAGGTATTTAGCAGTTTATATTTACTAAAATAATTGCACTTCCATGTTGTGTGTGCTTTGGGAGACCAGATAGAATGCAGGGGCCTGGGTTTAGTAACGCTTTAAGTGGCATTTCCATAAATCCATAACAAAAAAGTAATGATGCAACAAACCACTAGTTTTGGAGTCCAAAATGATGATCTTTTCATTCACAAACAGGATTACATGGAATAAAGACATCCAATGTGTATCAAGGGTTAAGAACAGTCATCCTTCGTCAGGGGTTTGAAATCTATGTGTGTATGTGAGATTGGACTTCATCAAAGGGCCTCGTTAGTATTAGTTTCACTGATTGCTTTTGGTTTCAAGCAAAAGGCATCTACTGGCAAAAGAGAGAAGGGGGACTCTACTTAGCCCCTGATATGCGCTGGCTGTTTTTATCCCATGTCATCCTGTTTGTGATTTAAAAGATCATAATTTTGTACTCTAAAATAGTGACTTTGCACTACTATTAATACTTTCTTCATTATATTACCCGTTCCCAGAAGTGCTCTGAGGACCCAGATATATGTAAGCTACCTACCCAGAGCTGTAAATGGATACCAGACTATAATAAACAGCATCTAGTGCCTCACATCCAGACCTTCTGACTTCTGGTAATCATCCATGCTTGCTACCTATTGGTATTATTCTTGTAAAGCTACCTGAAGTATCTATTGTGGCCAAAGGGAAAGATTTTGCTAGCTGCCACACTTGTCAGTGTAATGACAATGTGCAAAATGTAAATCCATTAGCAATTAGAATTGAGCCAATGCATTTTCCCTATAAATGTTGGTGAAAAAAATTCTCCCCTCCCCCTTTAAACTTACCTGAGCCCAATCTCGATTCAGCAATGTGCTCGAAAGCAGTGGCTCTTTCCCTCTTCCTTGGCTCAGACACAGCAGTGGGAACAATTGGCACAAAAATCACAGCCAATGAGGAGGGATCTGGGGATGGGCTAAGCCATGCGCCATCTGTTAATGAGCACACAGAGCGGGGCTCAGGAGCAAGCACTTGTGAGTGCCCCATAGCAAGCTGCTTGCTATGGGAGCACTCAGCAGGGGGGAGGAACTAGGAGCGCAGGTGGGGGACCCAAGCAGAGGAGAATTGGGACAGCTCTGTGCATAAGAACTATCATTCTGCTTTGTGCAAAACCATTGCACAGAGCAGATAAGTATGACATGTTTAATATTTTAAATGGGGAAAAAAGAGAAGATTTACAGCTACTTTAAAGTGGAGTTCCAGCCATTTTTCTTACATAGTTACATAGTTAATCTGGCTGAAAAAGACAACAGTCCATCCAGTTCAACCATTAAAAAAACAAAAAACTGTATCTGCTGACTTTTAATAAACACACACTTACCTGTCCTGGGGTCCAATGATATTCTCACCCGCGCCGTCCCTTCTCCCCTTCTGTCCTCCATGGCGCCAGAATCTCTACTATGGGCACCAGGCTGTGATAGCTTGCGGCTTCACAGCCTGGTGCCCACTGCGCATGCGCGAGTCGCACCACGCCTCCTGATTGGTCCGGCAGTTTTCTGGAACCTGTGAAAGTTCCCAGGAGACTGCAGAAGCAAGGAGGGGCCGAACTTCCGGCTCACTTTGCCATGGCAAATTGAACCAGGCGTGGGAGCAGATACTTGTCAAAACCAGGTACCCGCTCCCCCCAAAAGGTGCCAAATATGGCAGTGGAGAGGGAGGAGGAGGCAAACAAGCAGAGCTTCCATTTTTGAGTGGAACTCCGCTTTAAGTTTTTTTCAGTTCACAACTAAAGGCAAAACTTTTTTTTTTTCACTTTTGATAGAGTAAGGGAGGGTCATAACCCCTGTCAGTTTTTTTTTTCGCCACCTGTGTTCAATAGGGCAGATTTCCCTTTACTTCCTGTTTCATAGTCAAAACAGGAAGTCAAAGGAAATTCTTCCAAAGGGAATCCTGCTTACCATTATAATAATTGTTTTTTTCTTGGGGGGGGGGGGGACATGTCGCCTAAAAGATTCAATGGGCACAAATTCTGAGTTTCAGCCACAGATAATTTGCAGCAAAAGTGATTTAGCTGGCATCACTTTGCGCATCTGTAAGCGACCTATCAGATCTCAGTTTAGTGTAGTTAGATCAGTTTGTGGATAAATTCTGGTTGGTTGCCTTGAACTAGTACAATGTACATAGCTTGATTCTCTGTTTTTGAATAGTAGTGACATATTATTTATGTTTACAGCCCCAACTGGATATGATGATCACGTCATAAGATTTAACACATTTATAAATAAATTTTATATGTAAAAATCGATTGTTTTTGCTGCCTACATTGTAGCATTCAATGTGCCACAATTGTGGGGTTGGACTTCACATATACACCGGGGTCAGCTGAGGAAGCATCAGGCATTTCTGTCACAAAGCTGACCTTTAAACTACACAGTCACTTTTCAGTATGTTTTTAATCATCATAACTGGAAAAACAAACGAAAAATAGACACGGTTTCATGTGGAAATATTTTGTTGCTGGCTCACATTGTCTCACATAAATATGTCTAGCATAAGGCATGTTCATTTGCATTTTGTCTTCAAACTTTTTAGCTGAAGCAATCATCTAAGGAAGTTTTGTGTTCCATTCGGAGGCATTTGTAATACACTGCTGATTGGAGAGTCACATTTCAGCCCGTTCTGCTCAGATCTGTGCTGATCTCTCCAGGAAGGCTGGAATTTATTAATACCATTTTCAGAGATAACCCTAAACAATTGTATTCCAGTTGCTCTGTCATATCTGGTGACACAAGTGCTTAGATATTTTGGCATACCAATATATTTGCGATTCAAAATATTATTATACACTTTTGTGAGTAATTGGCCAAACTCCGTATAGTCTTGCGGACAACTGCTTTTAATTATAGACAAAGCAGTTTTCAAAGTTTTGTTCTCGGAAGCTTTTGGCTGTAACTTTGCTCCTTTTCATAATTTAAGCATCCATCCAACTATGTATGTCACATGTAACTGTTATATGCTATATGGGAGCAACAGCAATGAAAGAGGAACATGTTTAAAGTAGAAATAAAGGCTTTTTTTCTTTTCATTTTGGATAGAGTAAGGGAGGTTTATGACCCCTGTCAGTTTTATTTGCCATCTGTGTCCCATCGGGTAGAACTCCCTTCACTTCCTGTCCCATAGTCAGAGTGGGGGGAATTCCTCCAAAGTGATGGAATGCCCGTTCTCACCATCCCTGTCCTCATTGAAAGATTTCCCCTCTATTCCTGTTCTTGTGACAATCTATAATGTTGGATTTTCTTTTACTTTCACTCATGGTTGATAATGGTAGAGAATGTGAATCTTTCTAACAGGGTATCAGACACCAATAAAAACCTGACAGGTGTTCTAATCTCTCTCCTCCCTATCCAAAACTGGAAAAATGGAAAATTATATCAAATACTTTCTGTAATTTTCCTTTCCTGACGCCAATATCGCTGCATACATATGATATACACGTATCTCACAGAAGTGACCCCTCACATTTTTGTAAATATTTTATTCTATCTTTTCATGTGACAACACTGAAGAAATGACACTTTGCTACAATGTGACATAGTGAGTGTACAGCTTTTATAACAGTTTAAATTTGCTGTCCCCTCAAAATAACTCAACACACAGCCATTAATGTCTAAACTTCTGGCAACAAAAGTGAGTACACCCCTAAGTGAAAATGTCCAAATTGGGCCCAAAATGTCAATATTTTGTGTGCCCACCATTATTTTCCAGCACTGCCTTAACCCTCTTGGGCATGGAGTTCACCAGAGCTTCACAGGTTGCCACTGGAGTCCTCTTCCACTCCTCCATGATGACATCACGGAGCTGGTGGATGTTAGAGACCTTGGGCTTCTCCACCTTCCGTTTTAGGATGCCCCACAGATGCTCAATAGAGTTTAGGTCTGGAGACATGCTTGGCCAGTCCATCACCTTTACCCTTTAGCAAGGCAGTGGTCGTCTTGGAGGTGTGTTTGGGGTCGTTATCATGTTGGAATACTGCCCTGAGGCTCAGTCTCTGAAGGGAGGGGATCATTCTGTATGTCACAGTACATGTTGGCATTCATGGTTCCCTCAATGAACTGTAGCTCCTAACCTGGTTACTGCCACACACGCTTGACACCATCTGAACCAAAATAAGTTTATCTTGGTCTCATCAGACCACAGGACATGGTTCGAGTAATCCATGTCCTTAGTCTGCTTGTCTTTGGCAAACTGTTTGCTGGCTTTCTTGTGCATCATCCTTAGAAGAGCTTTCTTCTGGGACGACAACCTTGCAGACCAATTTGATGCAGTGTGCGGCGTATGGTCTGAGCACTGACAGGCTGACCCCCCCACCCCTTCAACTTCTGCAGCAATGCTGGCAGCACTGATACGTCTATTTCCCAAAGACAACCTCTGGATATGAAGCTGAACACGTGCACTCAACTCCTTTGGTCGACCATTGCGAGGCCTGTTCTGAGTGGAACCTGTCCTATTAAACTGCTGTATGGTCTTGGCCACCGTGGTGCAGCTCAGTTTCAGGATCTTGGCAATCTTCTTATAGCCTAGGCCATCTTTATGTAGAACAGCAATTCTTTTTTTCATATCCTCAGAGAGTTCTTTGCCATGAGGTGCCATGTTGAACTTCCAGTGACCAGTGTGAGAGAGTGAGAGCGATAACACCAAATTTAACACACCTGCTCCCCATTCACACCTGAGACCTTGTAACACTAACGAGTCACATGACACTGGGGAGGGATAATGGCTAATTGGGCCCAATTTGGACATTTTCACTTAGGGGTGTACTCACTTTTGTTGCCAGCGATGTAGACAATAATGGCTGTCTGTTGAGTTATTTTGAGGGGACAGCAAATTTACATTGTTATACAAGCTGTACACTCACTACTTTACATTGTAGCAAAGTGTCATTTCTTCAGTGTTGTCACATGAAAAGATATAGGAAAATATTTACAAAAATGTGAGGGGTGTACTCACTTCTGGGAGATACTGTATCTCCGCCCCTATATCCACCCACATGACTTGTGTAAATCTATAAAAGTCTGACTGAGAGCAACCTCCCCCATTCTCCGTTTTGTCCTCAAGATCTACACCTGCAAGACCGTGATGTTGTGATAAGTCCTTACCTGCCGATTGAGTCAGAGTCTGGGTTCAGCCTCTTCCAGTCCTGCACCTTAGGTTGTTAATTGCACCAACAAGGTGGGAAGCCCCTACTGGTGGTCTTTTGGGGTTGAGGAGTTCTCTAATCAATAACTAGCAAGTCGATGAGTGCTTAGTAACCAGCTGCAATGACAAGATATCATTTTTTAGAGACGGTATTTCTGAAGCTGCTAAAAGTAATCCAAGTGGCTAAAGAGCCACTGGATTACTTTTATAGACGGCAGAAGTGGTTGCCTCCCCCCTCCTCTGCCTTTGCCAGGCTTTTCCATGCGATCTGTGAGCCCAGCAAGGATGCAACTGGTGGCATCCTGTTCTTGAGACACAGTGAGAGGAACAGATGTTGTCCCTCCCACTGTGTGACATCAGAAACTGGATGCAATGAGCATTTCATCACCTCTGGTTTCAGTTTCATGTAAACAAGTTATACTGTACTGAACTGTATTGTAATTGTACTATCTCCCTTTATATTGTAAAGTGCTGCGCAAACTGTTTGCGCTATATCAATTCTGTATTATTGTAATAATAATAATAATTTCTGGCTTGTACAAGCATCAGAAATTGAAAGGCCAGAGGAGAGATATAGGGTCTAAAAGACCCCAGATCTCTCCAAAAAAGAGGACCATGCTATCACAAGGGATGCTGTTCATTGCTTGTGATAGCAATAAAAGTGATTAAAAAAAATTAAAGGTACTGTGTAAAAAAATTTAAATAAAATAAATAATAAATTAATTTTGTTTAAAAACACACCCCTGTCCTACTGTACTTTTGCACATAGGCAAACGCACTCATGTGAGGTATCACCATGAACGTCAGAGCGAGAACAATAATTCTAGCACCAGATCTCCTGTGTAACTCTGGAAAGTTAACTTGTAAACTGTTAAAGCAGCACCGATTGAGATTTGTAAGTAGTGTAGTTTGCTGCCATGCCATGAATGTGTTCAATTTTAAAGCGTGACATGTTGGGTATCTGTTTACTCAGCATAACATCATCTTTTATATGTTACCTAACAATTGGGTATTAGATTGTGTTTTTGTGCATTAAAATTCATTAAAGTGTATTTTTTAGATTATACGCCCCTTGTGGGTTAGGGACTGATGTGAATGTACAATATATATGTAAAGTGCTGTGTAAATTGACGGTGCTATACAAGTACCTGAAATAAATAAATAAACCCCCCCCCCAAAAAAAATTACTGCATTTTAAAAACTGCTGTGCAAATACTGTGACATAAAAAATTACAACATTTTATTCTCTAGGGTATGTGCTTGACCACTTCCATACAATACACTTTTACCCCCTTCCTGCCCAAGCCAATTTTCAGGTTTCAGTGCTGTCACACTTTGAACAGCCAATCTAATTTCTTGAGGTCCAAGAATGTCAGAACAGTACAGATATCCCTCAAATGACCCCTTTTTGGAAAGTAGACAGTCCGACGTATTTCATAACAGGCATGGCGAGCTTTTTGAAGTTGTAAATTTTTTGTAAATTTTTTGGAAAATGTAGAAATTAAAAAAATTATTTTCACTATTTTTTTTTAACATACTGTCACCAGTGCAGTACAGTGTCATCATATAACTGGCAAGGCAGTGGTCAGGGACACTGACTGGTGACAGTATGAAAAAAAAAGTGATCATTTTTTAAAATTTTTTTTAATTTTTTAAATTATTTTTAATTTCTTATTAAATTGTTTTCTCTTTTTTTAAGTGTTTTTTTCATATTTCACTATGACCAAAGTAGTATAATGTTACCTTAGTAACATTGTACTACTGTGGGGAAGTGATCAGTATTTTTTTTTTTTTTTATACAATTTGCTTATAGCAAAGAACTACTTTGCTATAAGCAAGCATTTACCTGAATGAAATCAATTCATTCAGGGGTTTTTTTTTGTGTTTAGCTGTGATTTGGCCATGGCTAATCACATGACACAGCTGGGTTGTGACTGGCCCAGCTTGTGCATGTGATCACTGTGACCATTCACAGCTAGACACACTTGTATACAATGGATGGCATGAAAGGAAGCCATCCATTGTATACAACTGTCATGTGACCTGCTTTGCTTGGTCACAGCAGGTAACATGGTACTGGCAACGGGGCCGGTACACAGATCTGTCATCGGCTGTGTCTGAGGTACATATCTGGTGACAGATCGCACCGCAGAGCGGCCCTGCAGCCATATGGCGTCCACCCAGAGGGATGAGCTGTATAGCCAGATGGTGGCCGGGCGGCAACTGGCTAAAAGAAATATATATAATGTTTGGGGGCTCTAGGTAAATATCTTGCAACAATATCCTGATTTTTACATGCATGTGAGAAGTATCGGAATTGTCCTGAGGGTCAAGTGGTTAAAAAAGTGGAAATTGTTTATACACAGAATTAAAAGTAATTCAGTGAAGGTTTATTAAATTAAAGCGATTCTAAAGGTTAATTTTTTTTCCCTTATATCATAACAAACATGTCTGTACTTACCTGCTGTGTGCAGTGGTTTTTCACAGAGCAGTCCGGATCCTCCTCTTCTTGGGTCCCCTGCAGGCTCTCCTGGCTCCTCCAGAGCAGCTTTCTATGGGGACACCCGCTGCTCTGTGTGTCCATTCACACATGGAGCCGCGACTTGGCCCCTCCCCCTCTCTATCCTCATTGGACCCCAAAGTCTCATGACAAGTCGCACAAGTGTGAATGGGCTCTAAGCTAGCTTTATCTCAAGGCAACAATAGTGGACATTTGGAAAAATCCAATGTAAAAGGTAGATTTCCCCCATTTGTTGCTGGTTAGATGAGGGGATGATCATCTCATGTCTATGCATGTAAAGATATTATATTATATTATATTGTATTATATTATATTATAATCATAGGGTAGTACAGTTACAAAGTGATATAGTGTCATTGCTTTACAGAGAACATAGATCCATTCACATTGTTCCTGTCTGCTGAAGGGGCTCATAACCTAATGTCTGGGCCTGGCAACAATACATTTACAGAATGCTTCTCCAAGTTCTTTTTAACAGAATTTGGACTGTAAATGAAAGGTGTGTTTGATCTCTCACCCCGGTTGCACATTATGAATTATGAGTCAGCTCAGGGTATTGCAAATACTACTCTTCATTTGCATGTGTCTATTGATCTATCTATCTATACAACGTGAATAAGTGATTGGTCATGGATAGTATTACATTATGGGAGTGTGTACAACCTTTTATCAGATTACACTCTAATACATAAAGCTTTCTGTACGAGTAAGACAGCACGCTGCCAACAGTGAACGTGCCTGGGATTGTTTCCCATGTATTCCAAACAGGTAAGTTAAAGGGGTACTCAGACAAGAAGGTTATAGACAAAGTGAAGAACGGTGAACTAGCTCATTACAGCAGAAGCTTTCGGTAGGTTGGCTAGATTTTGTGCATGCATTTCAAGACCTATTTTTTAAATCTTGACTGTGGTGTACCTTTACAAATAATGTATATATATTTTTTGCTGTTTATATTCGCCACAGCATTTGATCTTATCACCACATCTTTAGACCTTAAACTCAGTATGAACATTAGCCACAACCTTTGGCTTTATCATCATACATCTTTAGGCCCTAAAATCAGTTTAAATATGAAGTAACTTGCAAGTGAAGTGAACGGCATTTCAAACAATGTATTACATTTTTATATCTTACCTAGTATGTCTATCAAAATATTTTTGGTCTTAATTCATCAAGCCGTGGGCAGCACAAGCCGGCTTTACATTAACAGTCTGCATTGATCATGTGATTCATCATCAATACATGGAGGTGTGACAGAAGGCAAAGACCAATTGAACATTGTGCTCAACCTGTTTATCACTTTTTTCCAGGTACTTCAACAAGTCTATTCCAATAAACTATTTAACTCAAAGGGTGCTCAATCAATAGATAGTATACTCTGTATTTATCAATGTGTTTCTACAGTATGTCCTTCAGATAGATTGCTGAAAATGACTAAGACACTGAATAATTTTTATATCACAGTGCGAGATTCCAATTTCCCTGGCGCTAAAAACAAGTTGCTTCCTTGATTACAGGTGAAACTCGAAAAATTAGAATATCGTGCAAAAGTTAATTTATTTCAGTAATGCAACTTAAAAGGTGAAACTAATATATGAGATAGACTCATTACATGCAAAGCAAGATAGTTCAAGCTGTGATTTGCCATAATTGTGATGATTATGGCTTACAGCTCATGAAAACCCCAAATCCACAATCTCAGAAAATTAGAATATTGTGAAAAGGTGCAATATTCTAGGCTCAAAGTGTCCCACTCTAATCAGCTAATTAAGCCATAACACCTGCAAAGGGTTCCTGAGCCTTTAAATGGTCTCTCAGTCTGGTTCAGTAGGAATCACAATCATGGGAAAGACTGCTGACCTGACAGTTGTGCAGAAAACCATCATTGACACCCTCCATAAGGAGGGAAAGCCGCAAAAGCTAATTGTAAAAGAAGTTGGATGTTCCCAAAGTGCTGTATCAAAGTACATTAATAGAAAGTTATGTGGAAGGGAAAAGTGTGGAAGAAAAAGGTGCACAAGCAGCAGGGATGACTGCAGCCTGGAAAGAATTGTCAGGAAAAGGCCATTCAAAAGTGTTGGGAACTTTCACAAGGAGTGGACTGAGGCTGAAGTCAGTGCATCAAGAGCCACCACACACAGGCGGATCCTGGACATGGGCTTCAAATGTCATATTCCTCTTGTCAAGCCGCTCCTGAACAACAAACAGCGTCAGAAGCGTCTTTCCTGGGCTAAAGAAAAACAGACCTGGTCTGTTGCTCAGTGGTCCAAAGTCTTCTTTTCTGATGAGAGTAACTTTTGCATCTCATTTGGAAACCAAGGACCTAGAGTATGGAGGAAGAATGGAGAGGCACACACTGCAAGATGCTTGAAGTCCAGTGTGAAGTTTCCACAGTCTGTGTTGATTTGGGGAGCCATGTCATCTGCCGGTGTTGGTCCACTGTGCTTCATTAAGTCCAGAGTCAACGCAGCCGTCTACCAGGAGATTTTGGAGCACTTCATGCTTCCTTCCACAGATGAGCTTTATGGGGATGCTGACTTCATTTTCCAGCAGGACTTGGCACCTGCCCACACTGCCAAAAGCACCAAAACTTGGTTCAATGACCGTGGGATTACTGTGCTTGATTGGCCAGCAAACTTGCCTGACCTGAACCCCATTGAGAATCTATGGGGCATTGCCAAGAGAAAGATGAGAGACATGAGACCGAACAATGCAGAAGAGCTGAAGGCCGCTATTGAAGCATCCTGGTCTTCCATAACACCTCAGCAGTGCTACAGGCTGATAGCTTCTATGCCACGCCACATTGAGGCAGTAATTGCTGCAAAAGGGGCCCAAACCAAGTACTGAGTACATATGCATGCTTATACTTTTCAGAGGTCCGATATTGTTCTATGTACAATCCTTGTTTTATTGATTGCATGTAATATTCTAATTTTCTGAGATTGTGGATTTGGGGTTTTCATGAGCTGTAAACCATAATCATCACAATTATGACAAATCACGGCTTGAACTATCTTGCTTTGCATGTAATGAGTCTGTCTTATATATTAATTTCACCTTTTAAGTTGCATTACTGAAATAAATGAACTTTTGCACAATATTCTAATTTTTCGAGTTTCACCTGTATAATGACATCTTCATTGTGTCAGTTGTGTGTTTTCCAGAATTTTGTAAATAACATTTGCAAATGAACCACATATTTATTGTATCTGTTGCATAATGTTATAAAGAGCATTCAAGTATAAATACAGCATAGCAAGGACATGGTGACAAATAAAACCCTATTCTAGAGTGGCAGCCATGGTCCTTAATAAGAGCTGAAGTGTGTAGTCTAATTTATAAGAATTGCACATTATATACGCAGCCAAATTGTACATAATTAAAAAAGAAACTATACCTAACCAATGTGGATCTATTGTGGATTCTAGGTCTGTGAAGGGGGCCACAATGGTGGGAAAAGTATAGATGAACCTCCAATAGCAGCCGACCATACCCAGGAAGGTTCACACCTGCCTTTTAGTCACTGGCTGTGCCTATTCCTTAATAGCTCCCACCTTGCTAGTTTGTACTTTAATAAGAATCCTGCCAATGATGTACCGCTAATACCTGGATTCCTCCATGCCTGTAGAACATCTTTTTGGATTGGCTGTCAACCCCTCTCTCATATGGCATCCAAGACTAACTAAACTCTGAGAAGATGACTTTCCCAGTCTGCAACAAAAATGAACCTAAGTAAGAAGTTGCATACTTGTGGTGTAGCAAAAGGATCTCTTCAGTGGGCCACTGAAAGGTTTAAGGGCATGCCTTCAAATAACATCCAGACATACTCCCACAAACCGTCTGTAGTGGTAAAAAGGGTCTTTTCTTTCCC
Source organism: Staurois parvus (assembly GCF_062004578.1). NCBI lineage: Eukaryota > Metazoa > Chordata > Amphibia > Anura > Ranidae > Staurois > Staurois parvus. The sequence continues at coordinate 14,142,509 of NW_028317951.1, read as the reverse complement.
AGTGTTGGTGAGAAGGATTTTCTAATACCCTTAGTCAAGTTCATGGTGGATATGAACCAGACTGTTCCTAGCCTCTCTATTATTTCATCTACCAGAGGCATGGGGTAGGCATCGAAATTTAGCCTCATTCAGTTTCCTAAAACATTGCAGAAGTTGATTGAGTTGTCAGGTTTGAGAACAAGCACTGTAGGGCTGGATCATCACACTTGGACCTCTCTATTATCCCAAGATCCAGCATTTTCTGCACCATCGCTGGCATAGCCTGTCTCCAAGCTTTTGGTATTCATTGGTTGCAAGCCTGGGTTTCCGTGACTGTCATGTTTTAGCACAATGGTGTATCCTGTCAGATTTTAGAAGATCTTCTGGTTTTGCAATAGAAACTATTTTACTTCTTGCTTCTGTGCTTTGGATAAGGTGTCAACCACTTTAACTTCTAACACTGAATAATTGCAGGCAGCTGGTTGGAGAGAGCTGCCGGAGGCTCTCAATTCTTCCACGGTTTCATTTAGATTTTTTTAGTAAATTTGTTCTGGCTTACCCTGCTAGAGCAATTTAAAGTTTACCTCCCCAACTTGTTTGAGGATCTTAATTGAGCTTTGCCACTGAGCCAGAAATGTACTTTCCATGGTGGCAACTAACATCAAGACCCTGTCTTCAGGTCGAAAGAATCCTACCCTTGCTGACATATTGTAAAATTCTGGTTTGAGCCTTCTGGACTGTTTGCATAGACTTCAAAATAGTGACTAGTGAAAGTACCTGGATTTGATTTGAGTCTGGTTTGCCTAACATTACTGAAGTTTTGGTGCTAAATCCAAACCCTACTGAAATCAATGTGAGCCGAATGTTAAAGAGCAGTAGTAGTAATTTTGTAAGCTAAACAAATGGCATGGGGGCTGGGCTCTGCCCTGTGGAACATGTACCAAAGCAGAAAAATGTTTTTAAAAAATATGTTTGGCAGAGGGCAGTGATTTTAATCATGCTTGAAGGGCATGTTGAAAATGCAAAATTCCTTTAAATAGCTTGCCTGGGGGATGCCCCTAACCTGCATGTGAAGTGGTGCATTTGTATGATGTATAAAACCTAGTACAGCAAAAAAAAAAATTGCTGTTTAAATTGCTGGTAAATGACAGCTTCAGGCTGCTTATGTTTGCAAACATATCAGCTAGGGATTTCCTTCATGTATGCCAGACCCTTATTCTGGAAAAGGATCTGCTATAGATGAGGGGTCCCCCAAAAAGCAGCATAGGGTTCTTCCTAAAGATACATACCAAACCCTTATTCAAGGAGGACCCCACACAAAAAAAAAATATACCAGGCATAGGCATATACCCGCTGCGCTTATCATCGCTGAGCATCTCCAGAGAGATAAGGTGCCAAGATACCTGCTTCTCTGCTCTTTAAGCTACTTTCCCGGCCTGCAACCCTCTACATCTTTGTGTGGAGTTAGTTTCTGGAGGAAATGGCAAGCTTGTACATCTCCACTGTAGATAGGGCTGTTTGCCTGTGCCCTGGGGCCCTGTAGCATCAACTGTTTCCCTTAAGAAGGGCAGCTACACTATATTGCTAAAAGAATTGGGACTCCTTCCTTTACATGCACATGAACTTTACTGGCATCCCAGTCTTAGTCCATAGGGTTCAATACTGAGTTGGCCCACCCTTTGCAGCTATAACAGCTTCAACTCTTCTTGGTTATTCACAAGGTTATTCACAAGGTCTAGGAGTGTGTCTATGGGATTACTTGACCATTCTTCCAGAAGCGCATTTGTGAGGTCAGGCACTGATGTCGGACGAGAAGGCCTGGGTCACAGTCTCCACTTTAATTTAGCCCAAAGGTGTTCTATCGGGTTGAGGTCAGGACTTTATGCAGGCCAGTCAAGTCCCTCCACCCCAAACTAGCTCATCCATGTCTTTATAGACCGCAGTCATGCTGGAACAGGATGAGGCCATCCCCAAACTGTTCACACAAAGTTGGGAGCATGAAATGATCCAAAATGTCTTGGTATGCTGACACCTTAAGAGTTCTCTTCACTGGAACTAAGGGGCCAAGTCCAACCCCTGAAAAACAAAACCACACCATAATCCCCCCCCCACCAAACTTTACACTTGGCACAATGCAGTCGGGCAAGTACTGTTCTCCGGGCAATGACCAACCCCAGACACGTCCATCGGATTGCCAGACAGAGAAGCATGATTCGTCACTGCAGAGAACACATCTCCACTGCTCTAGAGTCCAGTGGCAGCGTGCTTTACACCACTGCATCAGATGCTTTGCAATGCACTTGGTGATGTAAGGCTTGGATGCAGCTACTCGGCCATGGAAACCCATTCCAGGAAGCTCTCTATGTACTGTTGTTGTGCTAATATGAAAACCACATGAACTTTGGAGGTCTTTAGCTATTGACTCTGCAGACAGTTGACTACTTCTGGGCACTGTGTGCTTCAGCATGCGCTGACCCTGCTCTGTGATGTTACATGGCTTACCACTTCATGGCTGAGTTGCTATTATTCCCAGTTGCTTCCACTTTGTTATAATACCACTAACAGTTGACCGTGGATCATTTAGTAGAAAGGAAATTTCACAGATGGACTTATTGCACAGGTGGCAACCTAGCATGGTACTATGCTTGAATTCACTGAGCTCCTGAGAGCGACCCATTCTTTCACAAATGTTTGTAGAAGCCGTCTGCATGCCTAAGTGCTTGAATTTATACACCTGTGGCCATGGAGGTGATTGGAACACCTGAATCCAATGATTTGGAGGGGTGTCCAAATACTTTTGGCAATAGTGTATGTGGTGGTTGCCCTTGTCTCTGGATTTCCGATGCACTTTCAGCAGGGCTGTTATGCAGTCCAGGGTATAGCTAGTTTGCAGACCCACCCAATCTCATCCACAGTTCAAATTCCTGGCACAGCAGAAAAATTCTACTGACCTGTTTTCCTCACCAGGGTTCATTGCTGCCCATAGCCACCCCAATCCACCTTCTTTGTAAATAATAAAAAAACACATTTCTACATAGTACAAGGTAAGCTCAGGCTAAATGTTAGCTCTCTGTCTATAGTCTGCAGAAAAAAATATGTAATGAAAGAGTTTCAGTTGTAAAGATAATCATTGTGCCAAGGTTTACAGTATATATGTCCATGAAACTTTTGTTTGTACCACAGTAACTAAACAGACCTTTTACCAGATTAAGATTTTTAATTTAAACGTTTTTCCATTTAAAAACATATGTGTACTTTTTTTCAATTTGTTGCTTTTTCCCATTATTTTAAGCTCTGCAAAAGGAATAAGAATCTGACACTTCTGCAAGTGTTGGATCCTAATATCTACCAGCTTCTCCCACAGCTGTCATGCTGTGTGTGTAAGTGTATATATATATATATATATATATATATATATATATATATATATATATATATATATAGTCAGTTTTGCTGCAGTCACTACCACAGGTATGATTCAGCTTCCTAATCTCTCTACTTGCATATATTGTAGACGAGAGACTTCCTGTAAAGTTGCACATTGATAATAATAAAGAAGAGGGCTCTTTAAAACATAATTTGGGGGTAAAAAGTAATTGGCTTCTTTGTGCTGTTTATAGAGCTTGAAGACTTACATTCTATTTAATTATACCCCTTTTATTGTTAGCGCAGTGTGGCCACACCCTCCACACACACCACATCTTAGTTCTAGTTGCAGCGCTTAGGGGTGCCTTAGGTCTTTCACAGTCCTGGTGCCTTGCTTTTCACTTTGTCTCTGGCCTGTATGCTATTATTCTCAAGCAGAGCAACGAGACCAGCAAAGACATAGAACCCACAGCACGAAGTTCCCAAAATGTCACTGCACACTTTCAATGCCACATGGAATCTGATTTGGCAGATACAGAGCTGTGCAATGCTGCTGAGAAAGACATAGTGATAGGTGTGAGTGGGATCCCAACTGCAGAAAATGGTCAGGTTTTACGGGGTGCAGTTTAGCATCTTCACCCTAGCCCAGGGGTGGGCAAACTTTTTGACTTGAGGGCCACAATGGGTTCATATATTGGACCCGGGGACCGGACCAAGAGTAGATGAATGTACCATCCCCCATAGTAATTCATCCCCCATAGTAATTCATCCCCCATATAGTAATTAATCCCCCCTATAGTAATTCATTCCCCATATTAATTCATTCCCCATATTAATTCATCCCCCATATAGTAATTCATCCCCCATATAGTAATTCATCCCCCATAGTAATTCATCCCCCATAGTAATTCATCCCCCATAGTAATTAATCCCCCATATAGTAATTCATCCCCCATAGTAATTCATCCCCCATAGTTATTAATCCCCCATATAGTAATTCATCCCCCATAGTAATTCATCCCCCATAGTAATTAATCCCCCATATAGTAATTCATCCCCCATATAGTAATTCATCCCCCCTATAGTAATTCATTCCCCATATTAATTCATCCCTCATATAGTATTTCATCCCCCACAGTACTATTCCCCCCCAAGTAGTAAGCCAAGTCCCCCCTGTGTCAATTCACTTACCTTTGCTCCGCGCATTCCTCTCGCCGTGTTCCTGCGCCGTTCTGGTCTTCAGGGCGGACTGTGAGAGGAGCCTAGCTCCCCTCACATTCATCACGCTGCCCCGCCTACACACATCCTGACAGCCAATGTTTGCCTGACCTGGCTGTGTTTTTTTTTATCACGCTCCGCGGGCCGGATTAAAAGGTCCGCCGGGCCGTATACGGCCCGCGGGCCGTAGTTTGCCCATTGCTGCCCTAGCCACTGGGTGACCTTGTCCCGGCACTGCTTTCTACATCTGAAGTGAAGGTCTAGGCCAGCATAAAGTGGTGTATATATAAACTCTAAAGCTTGTAGGTGAGCCATCCAATTTAAGACTACTTGAAATGCTTATGCTTTGTATATACTAAAATGCTTAGAGTTAGCTCCACTTAACTTACTTTTCTTTTCTCAGTTTGCCATGACGGTTTTATAGCCCAGAGACTCTGTGATAAAAAGCAGTCCTGACAGATACCAGTAATGTGTGCCAACCTATACTTGTCCACTTACCAAGTGCATGGCACTACTGTTTTCAGAATATGCACAATAATTAAGCAAGAAGATAGTGAATCAAATAAGTTAAGATGGTGCTGGAATCCAAACACAGTGTCTGAATATCTTGGAGGCCATCCAGACTTTGGCATGGGAAACCACTGTTTTGTTAAGCATTAGAATTGATCTCTGTATAAGTAACAAGAAACAGACATGGTAAATGGTGTCTGTGGCTGGGCACTATCTTGATGGTCGTTACATTACATTCCTATTTAGACCCTTCCACATGTCAGACTTGCCTGAGCAAAACCTCTGCAACTTGTCAGCCAAATGAAAACAATTGTGTGTGCCCAAAGCATTCCAGTGACTTGACTTTCATTGGGAAACAAAACAATGCACATTTTCTTGTTGCCCTGGTGAACTTGAGATTGACTTTCATTTTCAATAGCTAATTAAACTCATAAGGGAACAGTGTTCTGGCAGGAGGTTCTGCCGTGTTCACTGGTTTAAATTTCTAAAATTGTACTTAAGCAAACTCCAAAGAAAAGTGTTTGATGGCAACTCAGACCCATCAATTACAATGATTTTACTTTAAGGTCAATATATCTTCTCTGTCACTGTATTTAAAAGATCGCACCTGGCACAGACCATTTCTTCTTAGCCTGATATATTTTTGTTTTGTTGATCAAAGGCTTTTTTGATTCATCATCCATTTATTTACAAAGGCATTAGAAAATGGTTTTTGGGTTTTACTTAGTAGGGCTTGTAGGCAAATATGAGTTCTACAAGACCTTGAAGTGGTGCTTGGCATCTCTGTATCCAATGCTCCTGTCTTTTCACAGTGATTTGTATAACATTTCCAGCATGCTACAAAGTTTTCTGCTGACCTTGTGTGGTGAATGTCTCGAGATGTCAAATTGTTATACATACAAATATAGCAAAGTATAAGGCAATCCTTACCCACTCAAAAGAACAGGTTACAACCAAATGTCTGAATGAGTATTTTATTGTTAGTATCATTATTTTTATTATTATTAAAGCCTTGCTTTGAGCAATAGATAAAAAATTCCTTTCCCATTTCACCTGCCCTTAGCCGCTAAAAGACCCAATTACTTACCTGAAACCATGGTCATATCACAGGCGTCATCCCAAGTCTTTCTACTTCTGGTCTGAAGTATGGAAGGGTACATCCTACAGTGCCCACATTACTTCTTGATGATATAGACACTGCATATTGGCTGCCGAAATGGTCCATCAAAGAGTCCTGAACCTACAGTGGAGTCATGATGACACAATTTGAGGAAAGCAACAAGACCAGTTGACTGATCTTGATTTGGCATCACCAAGGCTTTTAAAATATTTGGAAAAAACACAAAAAATATTAGCTAGGAGTGTGTGGGGTGGCAAAAAATCTTTTTCTCAGGAGTTCACCTTTAAAGTCCAACTCCAGGCACATTTTTTTTCTTGTTCAAAATATTTATTGAATTTAGGTTCTCAGCAGTCAAAGTAACAGAACAGTACAGTGTGAGGTAAAAGAGGGTAAAATGTGACATACATGAAGTTAAAGATTCCAATTATAGACAAGCTGATTACCAGCACTAAACATAATTACAGGCATCATATCAAGGTAAAAGGGAAGGAAAAATTAGGTTACTGAGTAAGAGACCCTACCAGTAGTATTCCTAGGTCTATTATTGTAGCAAGGTAGGAAGAGGACAACAGTGGGATACAAGGCAACTACTGACAAAGAGTAAGGGAAGAAGGAAAAAAAGGAGGGCGGAGAGAAGGGAAGGAGGCACTCCACAAATGTACAGCAGTTTATATTCACATTCCACCTTGAGTGTGGTCAATGTGATTTTTCAAAGGAGCCATAGCCAATGTATAAAGCTAAACTCCAGGAAATAGACAACATCTATCCTTACAGTGCCCCCCCCCCATTGCAAGGGGTTAAATGCTGCTTGTTTAGTCTAGGGGTGCTGTATTACTTACCCTATCCTTTGGTCTGTAGGCTCAAACATTATTCACTTCTTCATGAAGTTCCAGGCTGTGGGTGGTACCTCTGCATCACCATGTACAGTCAGGGCTGTTAGCCCTTCATTGTACATGGAAGTGGCAAATGTGAGATTGCAGCTGGGAGCACTTTAGAGGTGACATTGCTGGACCAGTTACATGGATGGGGGAACCCTGCCAAAGACAAGAATAAGTACTACACCTTATCCCTGCACCCCTAGACTAAATAAGCATTCAAGCTTTGTAGGCTGATGGCCAACTGCAAGGGCAATTTTGTCTAATTTTTGCAGTTCAGCTTTAAAAAAAAAGTAGCTTTTGTTGCAATATTCACCTCCTCTTTAGTGCTGTTTGCTTCAGTACTCCTTCTATGCCACACGATGTCCTCAGTCTTCTGAGTTGAATGACAATGAGCATAATTTACCCTTGAACACTGAGGACATACTGTGAGTGCAGGGCTTCATGGAGCTGATGCTAGTCATCATCCATCCTGGAAGAGGATTGGTGGTCAGCAGTGCAGTGGTCTTTCTCCAGAGGACAGCACTAGAGAAAAGGTGAGTATTGTGAAAGCTTCATTTTTTGTTTTTAAAACTTGTGAGCAATATATAGTGCCTTGAAACAGTATTCATACCCCTAGAAATTTTCCACATTTGTCATGTTACAACCAAAACCATAAACATATTTTTTTGGGCTTTTATGTGATAGACCAACACAAAGTGACACATAATTGAGAAGTGGAAGGAAAATGATAAATTGTTTTAAATTTTGTTTATAAATAAATATCTGAAAAGTGTGGCGTGCATTTGTATTCAGCCCCCTTTACTCTGATACCCCTAACTAAAATCCAGTGGAATTAGTAAAAAGAGTCCACCTGTGTATAATTTAATCTCAGTATAAGTATAGCTGTTCTGTGAAGCCCTCAGAGGTTTGTTAGAGAACATTAGTGAACAAACAGCATCATGAAGGCCATGGAACACACCAGACAGGTCAGGGATAAAGTTGTGGAGATGTTTAAAACAGTGTTAGGTTATAATAAAAATATCCCAAGCTTTGAACATCTCAGCGAGAACTGTTCAATCCATCATCTGAAAATGGAAAGAGTATGGCACAACTGCAAACATACCAAGACATGGCCGTCCACCTAAACTGACAGGCCGGGCAAGGAGAGCATTAATCAGAGAAGCATCCAAGAGGCCCATGGTAACTCTGGAGGAGCTGCAGAGATCCTCAGCTCAGGTGGGAGAATCTGTCCACAGGATAACTATTAGTCGTGCACTCCACAAATCTGGCCTTTATGGAAGAGTGGCAAGAAGAAAGCCATTGTTGAAAGAATGCCATAAGAAGTCTCATTTGCAGTTTGTGAGAAGCCATGTGGGGGGCACAGCAAACATGTGGAAGAAGGTGCTCTGGTCAGATGAGACCAAAATTGAACTTTTTGGCAAAACGCTATGTGTGGTAGGAAACTAACACTGCACATCACTGCACATCACCATCCCCACCGTGAAACATGGTGGTGGCAGCATCATGTTGTGGGGATGCTTTTCTTTAACAGGGAAGCTGGTCAGAGTTGATGGGGAGATGGATGGAGCCAAATACAAGGCAATCTTAGAAGAAAACCTCTTAGGGTCTGCAAATGACTTGAGACTGGGGCGGAGGTTCACCTTCCAGCAGGACAATGACTTTAAACATACAGCCAGAGCTACAATGGAATGGTTTAGATCAAAGAATATTCATGTGTTAGAATGGCCCAGATACAGTCCAGACCTAAATCCAGTTGAGAATCTGTGGAAAGACTTGAAAATTGCTGTTCACAGGCACTCTCCATTGCTCAATAGCTTGAGCTATTTTGCAAAGAAGAATGGGCAAAAATTTAATTCTCTAGATGTGCAAAGCTGGTAGAGACATCCCCAAAAAGACCTGCGGCTGTAATTGTAGCAAAAAGGGGGTTCTACAAAGTATTGACTCAGGGGGGCTGAATACAAATGCACGCCACACTTTTCAAGTATTTATTTGTAAACAATTTTGAAAACATTTATCATTTTCCTTCCACCTCACATCACTTTGTGTTGGTCTACCACATAAAATCCAAATAAAATACATTTACGTTTTTGGTTGTAACATGGCAAAATTTGGAAAATTTCAAGGGGTATGAATACTTTCAAGTTGCAAATATTCTGCTATATCTCTAGGGACATATTTTTAATGACAAAACTCACAAAATGGATTGTGTAAGAGTTATATATCTAATGTATTTATTATTTAAAGTGAGTTTTTCCTTTAAAGCAGACCTATCTAAGAACCTACAATTGAAGTAAAACTGGAATTGCAGCGTAAAGTTACTACTACATACTCCTTGTATGAGAACATTGATTTCTCCAGCTGAGCCTGAAATACAATAAAAAGTGTTATTCTAGTAAGTTGCATGTGATCATATAGAAACGGTCAGAAAAAAATGTCCCATGCTATGAAACTGTGTCAGGAAGCTGTCTGTTTATGTTTTCTTGTACAGTATATATAGTTCTTTTTAGACCTGGGTTTTGTGTCCTGCTTTATGTAGGTTCCAGGTCCATTTTGGGGCTTATGTAAATGGCTATTGCTTACCTAATTTTGTCATGCGTGTGAAACAGACCTCAAATGCACGTCAGTAGCTTTCATTTTACCTCATTGTTACAGTATGGATAACAGCTCTGAAGCTACATTTGGCCTGCTTTGGGTGGCATCTCTTAGATTGTAAGCTCCAAGGAGCAGGGCCCCCCTAACTCTCTTTTTTGTATTGAACTGTATTGTTGCTGTATTGTCTCCCTTTATATTGTAAAGCGCTGAGCAAACTGTTGGTGCTATATAAATCCTGTATAATAATAACCATAATAATTTCTCTAAATGTAGCATGTCCTGTTGGAGATGCATTTTCTTTGCAGAGGTGCACTGTGCTCAATTGTCAGTGTTTGACAGCAGTGTCTGTGTACATAAGCCCTTAAAGAATAATTCCAGGCACCAGCATGTTATATGTAAATTACATACCTGGCTGTTACCGCTTGAAGCTGGAAATAACTCTGCTATTTCAGCAATCCCCACTTGCTTCTGGGTCCTGCACTGAATAGTTTCTCTTCTGCATTTTGAAGACAGAGGTCAGCTGCTCAGCATACACCTCATTCAGTGAAGGCTTCACATTTTTAAATGAATGCAAAGCCTTCTCTGATTTGACAGGGTGGAGATGCAGGGCAGTGACATCACACGCTCTGCCTTGTCCAATCAGAGAACACTTTGCATTCATTCAGAAGATGCAAAGCATTTTCTGAATGGTACTTGTGCCCAGTGGCCGGCCTGCTGCGTTCACAATGCTTCAGGCTGGCTAATCAGCACAGGACCCAGAAGCAAGTGGAGATCACTGGAGTAGCAGTGTCTCTGGCCAGGTATGTAATATACATAACATGAAAAGAGAATAAATAAAATAAAATAAATAATTAATTAAATACCTAAAACATCTAAAAAAAAAAACACAAAATGGGATTTTTTAAATGAGTTTGATGTATTTAATTATTTATTTTAATTAAATATATTCTTTATGTCATTGCTGAGTTATATTTAAGTGCTAGCCTCTAATTTAATTTATTTTAATTTTGGTGAATGGTTTTATATTTAGGACATTTAGTTCGGCTAGCAGATACACTTTTTTAGTTAAATATGAAGTCACTCTAGCACAGATATAGTATTTAGTTAGAATCTATCATATACATAGTTACATTGGTGCAAGCAATATATATCATGCCGGTGCCTAGAATTATTCTTTAAGGTGCTTATGCCATATTTCTCTATTACGTGTCCTCAGTTCTAGAAGATCCCTTTGGTTGTTGAAGCCATCTAAAATAAGCTATATGTTTAGCTTCAAAGCCTATCGGCAAAGCAGCCTAAAAGGCATTAAGACATGTGGATCTGTTCCAGATATGACAAGCTGTAGAGAGGGTGTTAAACAATAGACAAAGTAACCTGCTTGATTGCTGGGGTTGTCCATCTTCTTGACCTGGGTATATGTCAGCTAATTCCTGGACTGGAGCTGCAAAGGCTTTGATTTGATGAGCATTAAAGGTCAAGCACAAAATAGATCAAATATGCCTGGAGAGTCTGTAGTGAACATCACAATGTATTGACAACAATGAAAAAGTCTTATTTCATGTGCAGTCACATAAACAAAGACTGGGAAAAACAATCAAAAGGAGAACTGAGCAGAGGTGATATATTGTCAGGACAGTTCAGCGCTGAGCAAGAAAAATAGTTTTCAATATATATATTCTTGTATGTTTAAATGTTTTCAATTTCTACTGAATGCTCTAACCATTTTAAGAAATCTTCATGGGGTACCACTATTGCACATACTGTATGATATGTAGATATGTCATTTTTTATATGAAGTAAGGAAACAAAATATATACTGTAAATGTAGTTGGTTAATGTTTTTAATTTTTCGCAGTTCTAGCAGTTTTTCTGATCATTTGACTATATTTTACACGGATGAAGTAGATAAACTTGAAACTGCAAGCTCGCGGAATGTGTTGGTGTTATGAGCCAGAGTGCTAGGTAAAGGTACTTATTTGATGGTTACACCAATGTGACTTATGGAAAAATCCATACAATTGACAGGCCAGCTTACTCTGTATATATATTATTATTATTATTATACAGTATTTATAAAGCGCCAATAGTTCACTCAGCGCTGTACATTACAAAGGGGGACAGAACATGTGACAGAACAATACCAATACATTGCAAAACATGAGGGGATCGAGGGCCCTGCTCTTTCGAGCTATTATTAAAAGATCAAATCAAAGAACCACAATTGGATGAACACTTGGCAATCTTTGTTGTCATATTATTATTAATAATAATATTTTTTATACAGGATTTATATTGTGTCAAATTATAGTTTACGCAGAGCTTTACAAAAAGGGGAGACAGTACAGTTACAATACTATTCACAAAAGAGTTCTACTCGTGAGTGCCTACAATCTAAAAGGGAGTGTCAAGTGATACAAAAGGTAATACCCGCGTGGGATGAGCTGATGGAGAAATTAAAAGTACAGTTTATTAGGTGGCGGCAACAGAGGATTCCCCGAAGAGATGAGTTAGGATAAAGCCAGACTGCTTGGGGTAAGGAGTTCTGGAGAAAGGGAGAGGCTTGTAGAAGTCCTGGAGATGAGCATGGGAAAAGGTGATGAGGGGTGTAAAGAACAGAACGTCTTGGGAGGACAGAAGAGGATGGTTTGACTGATATTTTGAGATGAGGTTAACGATGTAGCTCGGAGTAGAGTTGCAGATGGCTTTTTATGTTTTTAGTATTTTGAATTTTTTTTTCATTGGGTGAGCAAAAGCTAGTGGAGGGATTAGCTGAGATACAGTATGTGATGCACACAAAAAAGGTGGATCTGTCTGGCAGCAGCATTCAAGACAGACTGAAGGCAGTATAGCCTGTGTAATGGTAGGCCAATGAGGAGGAAGTTGCAAAAATCATGGCAAGAAATAACATGGAAGTGAATTAGGAGCTTGGTGGTATCGTTGGTTGGCAAGTGGTACGTTTTGAACATGTTACAGAAGAAAAGGCAACAAGATTTGGATAGTGATTGGATGTAAGGCCAAAAGGAGAGATTAGACTCCAAGATTACACCTAGCATCCTGGCTTGAGGGGAGGGACTGAAGATTATGCCATTGATCTCAATGATAAAGTTAGAGGAGGAGCACGGAGGGAAGGAAATATTATGAGCTCAATTTTGGAAATATTGATTTTAGGAAATGGAGTTACAGCCATGCTGATATGTCAGTTAGTAAAGTAGTGATGTCCTAGGAAACTGTTGGGGTGAGTCATATGCATAGTATCTTTGGAAAACTACAGTGTATGGAAATGCCTCTCAATAAATGGACACTTAAATAGGCATGCTGAAAGAAATGTAGGAAAGAGACTAAAAAAGATTACTGGTCAATAAATTGCTTTCTACAGTGTGGGACATATTTATAAAAGCATTGAATCTGACATTTGCCAAACATTCACTGAGAATCTTCCAGGTACATGTGTTTTAAATTACAATGATTGATTTACCACCAGTGAATGGTTGGTGATAGTCACTTTCACTGTATTATAGATATGTCCCATATGTTTATGACTAACAATAGACTAGTAGGCCAATTGATAACCTATTTTTATTGCAACTAAACAAAGCCCCAGATGCTCTGCATAAAGCCTATCTTACCTTATGTAGGTTTTGGCAGAGTACTTCAGAAAATTATTTCTCAGGAATTGAAAATTGTAAATTTGAGTTACTTGGAAGGATAATTACCAAAATGCTGCAATATTTTTCTGGAATTACACAAGTTTGACCTTAGGAAGTCATAGAGCAGCATCTATCAAATCCGTCTTATTGTTTGCAGTGGCTGATCTGTCGCATCTTTTATTTATAATGCAAGTTAGGGATAGATTTATTTTCTGTATGCAATTTACAAAATAAATTGCTATAAATTATGACATATTTGCATGTGTTTCAGAAGCACTCTACTCAGTTTGGACTTCTCTTTCCGCTGAGTCTGACACAACTGCTCTAAAGCAAAATTGCATGAAAATCTCATTGGCACATAAAGGATACCTATTCTAAAAAGTCGTCTGTTGTGATAATTGTATAGTGTTAGAGCTTGTAATAAAAATGTTAGTTACCGTATTCATCACAATCTGACTGTACAATCATTGTACAGTCTTTGTTAGGTTTACAAAAACTATATATATGTGTGGTGAACTTTAAGTATATGAACCCCTAATTTTATGCCACATGCCTTTATTCATATTTGTATGCATTTACAGGCAGACCAAGCTGTTTAGAAATTTGGACGATGGAACTAAGTTCACCTTTTGAGTAAAATGAACTATGTCTAGTTCAAGGACAAAGTATCACAGGAGTGAACATTCTCCCACACGCAGAAGCTGCACTTGCGCATTTGCCCCAACTGTAGCAGCAGAGCATTGGTATGACAGGCAGAGAAGGCGCACAATGCACATTATTATTATTATACAGGATTTATATAGAGCCAACAGTTTGCTCAGCGCTTTACAATATATCGGGGAGACAGTACAGCAACAATACAGTTCAATACAAGAGGGATAGGAAGGCCCTGCTCCTTGGAGCTTACAATCTAGGAATATGAATGGCTTTTGAATGTGGGACAGTGCTTGTTCCTGTGGATCTGGTGGTGAATGCTCACAGTATGTCACATCCTAGCAACTAGACAGGATGAGGATATGCTTTTTTCTGCCAGATTTTGGGTGTACTACAAATGGCCTATAGGTATGGCAATTATATTAAACAATATTTTTCAAATCGCACACTGTGTTAACCCACAAGGGCCCCTTTACTGTGTAGTAAATTTTTTTCAAAAGGCAAACTTAGGGGTTGATTTAGTCAAGGCAAATAGACTGTACACTTTGCAAAGTTTGCAAAGTGTGCAGTCTGTTTATCTTTACTAAAGCAACTCCTTAGTATTTATCCCTAACTTTGCCCTACTCTTTTCCTAAATCATTTTGTCACAATATTCCTTGTTTGTAATATGCTGTAAATTATACTGTGTATGGATGGCCTAGCAAAGTTGGTTCCTGATGCCCTTCAAAAGTAAGATGCACATATTATATATTTCAGGCAAAGTACTGACCTTCCATGAGAAACCTACTTTCCCCATTAACCTTTTTTGCTGTATTTACATATTTGTATTGTAAAGTTAAATGTCCTATTCAGTGATTGTAAGGCTTTCCATATGCATGAGTAAGAATTTCAATGGTAATTTACTTTTATGGATCTAAAAAAGGTAGCTGATAAATAGATAGAACATGAGCTTTTGCTTCACCATTAAGTCAAACAGCATATAAGACAACACAATGGACACATGACACTTGACAATAAGAGAACCCAAGCTCATTTTTCAAGAAGTGCCAACAATGTAGAATTATACTTGTATGGTGGTCCCAACTCAATCAATAAACAAGAATCCAATAAAGATAAATAAACCTGAAACAGACATCATAATCAACTAAATACTGCTACAACAAAATGAGCTGTGATGGAACATTTGGCAAAGACTTTCTAGTGCTGGATCTATACAAATTACTTCAGTAATGGAGGGACATTGTCGGTGCTGAAAATGTATTATTTTCTTTATTTTTAGCAAACTGCTTTTTTTTGTCCGTATTATATCGGTCACTTAAATCACGTTAAACATCCAGACTTTCTTGAATGCCTTTCTTCAATGTGAACATGAAGTGCATAGGGAATTATATGTTCTTTTTTTTCAGGGGGGGAATAGGTCAGAACAGTGTAACTGAAATAGAGATTTGTGTGTCACAGATTTTATTAACAGACCAATACAGTATTCATTTAATAAAGAAAAGGAGAGGTATGGCATTGTCCACATTTTGTTCCCTATAGTTCTCACTCAAAATGTGTATATCTTTTTCAACTAACTAGTTATATCTGTACAAATGCACAGACCTGGTTAACTGGAATCTTCTTAAGTTGCCATCAGACATAAATAATAAATAGCTTTTCGTTATGCATAAACATGTGTGCTTGGATTGGACATCAACTAAGAAATCCAACCAGTCCAACTGATTCTTCTCCACAGAAGACTTAGTTAAGGGATATATGGAATTGTTGCAGAATGCTTACAGACTTTTGATGATCTCCTGACTGGACTATAACCAGCTGGAACAGGTTTAGATCATCATATGTCAGTCGGACCATTATTATCTGCTGAGCTACTTTGTATCTAAGGAAGGCTGGCTAGAGGCAAACAGATCTCTCATCTAAAATTTAAGGAAATGAGAGATTTACCTGCTAAAGTCATGATTACCATGTCCCCATTGGCATTATGACTCAATTACATGTCTTGAACTGATCATATCTTTTCTTTTATTTTGGAAAAAGATAAGCATATGTAGAAACTTTAAGCCCTGATTCACACATGAGCAGTTTTCTACTCAACTCTTGACTATACCTTACTATGCCTTACTTTGTTTTACTGTGCCTGACTATTCAGAATCCTATTCCTTCTAATTGTCCTTGTTCATGATTGTATGCTAAGGCAGACCATGCGGGTTGAATGAAAAAAATGAACTGATTTTTTCATCTACACATTCAGTGTGGATGGGGGAATCCTGCCAGTGTTGGTGGCTATACCTGGCAGCACTGATCGTTTGGGGAAAATGCGGCAGGCTGGTTGTACACAACATGATCAATAGATCGACTTGTGTACAACCAGCTAGCCCTTACATGGATTGAATTTTGATCCATGTATGGCCAGCTTAAGTCAACCCATGCTCTGCACTCTACTTTCAATAAAGCTCAGTTTGTTTTTAGCTTATTCAGCTGTTTTGATTCCATAGGCTTCAATTGGAATGCCAATAAATGTGTGATACATGTTTTCATGCAGTTTTGCACACTGATTTCCTCCCCTTGCCAAGCCCATCCCTTGAAACAAACTCCTGAAGCTTGATACACATGAAAAATTGTCTGTATAACACCTGTAATACACCTGAAAAACACCTGTAAAATGCCCAAAACACTGTCTCAAAATCACTAGGAATACGTTCTGCCATGGTGTGAATTCAGACTAAAATGTGCTGAAAATATCTACAAGCCATAGTTTGGGGCTTGACATTTGCTCATGCATTGTATTATGTACAAGGGTAATCCTACTTTGCCCAATTATATAGTAAGCATTACTTAAGTTGGTTTAATTGCTTACAAAAATAGCAACATTTATGGATGTTCTGACATAAAACATGTAAAATATTAACTTGCTGTTCCAATGGTTTATGTGTACATGGTGGAGTGGTACCTAAAACATCTTTCCAGTATTGTCTTGACCAGGTTATATGAACATCTTCTGTAATTAGTAGCATTTAGCATCTTAAGATACCAAGGAAACAAGTGTTCTGGAAACAAGGACATGGCTGCTTGTGGAATGTGGAGAATTCTGGTGGAAACAGACCTGCTGAAAACTTAAAAAGACACACACTGACAGAGTACAAAAGGCGGAAGGAAGATGACAATCAGTTTGCAAGTTGCTTATACGTGAAATTTCTTTGCTCTTCTAAGAATACATTTAAGGCATTTTATCCAGGAAGTCATATGGCCTCCCTTGTGTTGCCGAGCTAAGATACGGTAATTGTTTGTTGATAAGTTAATCCAACAGGTGCAGTTCCTTTCTGGACAAGATGAAGCTATTGTTCTGTGGAAAAAAGTGTTCAGTCCTTGTCAGCAATGTTCTGATTAATGGGAGATAAAAACGTGCGTTAGTCAGTGTGACAGTGACAATCACGTAAAAAATTCCGTGATTATCTGCAAGTCCCAGAAACCTGCTTAAGTTATAAGCAAGAATACAAGAAACTAATCACGTATTACTGTTGTAAAGTATTACATCGTGCATCGATTGCTCCATTTTTTGTAGTAGAATTTTACAGGTACATTGCTTTGTACAGACCTCAGTTAAGCCAAAAACTAGAATTACCAGATGGTATTGGACAGAATGGGGATTGGGGAACACAGATGTAAGAATATTACTTCCATTGCCATGATCTGTTAATATGAATAGTCTGCCATGTGTCATACATTAGATGGTTTTTTGATAACTGTTTGCACTATACTGTAGTTTTCAAAGCCACCATCTCAAATCTTGACAAATATTCTTCTGAAAATTGTTTTGATCTGCAGATTATATAGATATTTTCCAAAATTACTCCTTGCTTGCTGGACATCTGATAACTTCTGATATTATTTGATCCCTCCCAGGAATACATGGGAGCTTCCTTGAAAACTCATCGTGGATCTAGATCCAAAAACTACAGGTCAGCCTTTCTCAATCTTTCAACAGAAACCCCTGAAATAACTTGCCCGTCTCAGGGAACCCCTACTAAAAATTACTAAATCTACAACTCATGATAACGTATATTAGTGTGATGGTCAGTGGGAAGAATGCTCCTTACACTTGTGATCATTAAGAAGAATTACCCACTTCCATATAAAAGTATGTAAAAGATTAATGGTGTCAGTGGGAACTGATCTGAGAGTCAGAAATTGCTCAAGGAACCTTGTAACCTCCAGGGGAACCCTAGATATCCTTGGAACTCTGTTGATAAACCCTTCTCTAGGTTATAAGAAATTATATGGACAATGTCAAGACATTTATAAAGGATAACAAATATAGGATATATACAGTTATGTTCAAAATAATAGCAGTTAGACATCACTAACCTGATCAATCACTGTTTTGGGTAGAAATTATATTTCTACACGGCAAATAATTTACTAGCAGGTGTAGTAGAGTAATAGAAATCCAACAGACCCAACAGTCATGACATGCATGCTGCTGATTCTGTGTAATTAAATCACTAATTGAAAGGGGCATGTTCAAAATAATAGCAGTGTGGAGTTCTGTTAGTGAGGTCATTCAGTCTTTGAAAAACAGGTGGCAATTATTGCCCTTATTTAAGGAAGGAAGGCAGCAAATGTTGTACATGTTGGTTGCAATGCATTTCTCTCTGAAATTCTGAGGAAAATGGGTTGTTCCAGGCATTGTTCAGAAGAACAGCGTACCTTGATTAAAAAGTTGATTGGAGAGGGGAAAACATATAAAGAAGTGCAGAAAATGATAGGCTGCTCAGCTAAAATGATCGCAAATGCTTTAAAATGGCAACCAAAACCTGAAAGACGTGGAAGAAAGCGAAAAACTACCATTCGAATGGATAGAAGAATAGCCAAAATGGCAAGGACTCAGCCAACAATCAGCTCCAGGAAGATCAACGAAGGTCTAAAGTTACCTGTGAGTACTGTTACAATTAGAAGACGCCTATGTGAAGCCAAGCGATCTGCAAGAAGCCCCCGCAAAGTCCCACTGTTGAAAAAAAGACATGTGCTGAAGAGGTTACAGTTTGCCAAAGAACACATTGACTGGCCTAAAGAGAAATGGCGCAACAATTTGTGGACTGATGAAAGTAAGATTATTCTTTTTGGGTCCAGTGGCCAGAGACAGTTTGTCAGACGACCCCCAAACACTGAATTCAAGCAACGGTACACTGTGAAGACAGTGAAGCATGGTTGCGCAAGCATCATGATATGGGGATGTTTCTCATACTACGGTGTTGGGCCTATTTATCGCATACCAGGGATCATGGATCAGTTTGAATACATCAGAATACTTGAAGAGGTCATGCTGCCTTATGCTGAAGAGGAAATGCCCTTGAAATGGGTGTTCCAACAAGACAACGACCGCAAACACACCAGTAAACGTGCAACATCTTGGTTCCAGACCAAAAAGATTGACGTTATGGAGTGGCCAGCCCAATCCCCGGATCTTAATCCAATAGAAAACTTGTGGGGTGACATCAAAAATGCAGTTTCTGAGGCAAAAGCAAGAAATAGAGAAGAACTGTGGAATGTAGTCCAATCATCCTGGGCTGGAATACCTGTTCACAGGTGCCAGAAGTTGGTTGACTCCATGCAACACAGATGTACAGCAGTTCTCAGAAACAGTGCTTATACAACTAAATATTAAGTGATTCAAAGGAAAGCAACATCTTTAAACATTTTTCAGTTTATATAGTGAATGTTTGAGTTTGTAAAGAAGAATACAAACACTGCTATTTTTTTGAGCAGTCTAATATTCACTTTTCTTCAATTTTTTTAGAGGAACAACACAAATTTGATATATTTTTCTTCATGTTCTGATTTGGAATAGAATGTGTAGTGTTCTCAATGCATTGTGTGTATGGAAATAAAAGCTATTAGAAGGATTTTGAGCTTTATTCACTTTTTTCAACACACTGCTATTTTTTTGAACACAACTGTATCTCTCTGCTTTCAGAGCTGTTCTTATTAATGTCCAGGGAAGGGAGTTCATTGGAACTGCAGCCTCTGCCAAACCATTTACATGAGTACTTGCACTTAGAGTAGAACCTAAAAAAGCAATGGATATGTTCTTGAGCTGGTAAACTCATAGGTTTCTCTCCAACATCAATGACGTTTGGATTATTCAGAAACATCATGATGAGTCATTTCACACCCCCAGGTGTATAATTAATACACAGCAGTAGCATTTTTCTAATATTCTTTTTTTAAGAAAGGATTACACTACAGACACTCATTAGAAAAGAGAAAGATGGGGAGAAAAGAAAATTGCACAGGTCAAATTCTTTAGGAAGAGCATAGCACAATGCAGGTTGATTGTACAGGTTATAAATTATCTGTTGGCTTACACATCACAGGGCAGTCTAAACTTCCATGCATGCTGAAAACTGCAGGTAAGGAAATAAAGATACAGCATAATGTCAGTGTTGCGGTGTCTACCAGTTTTTAGTCAAGAAACAAGGAAAACCGTGTCTGGGGGGAATACCCCAGCGTAGTATAAGAGATAGGTGCTGGGAGAAAGCAGAAGACTAGGTCAGTTATGCGGTCCACAGCCCAGGAAGGGGGGGGGGGCCTTGGCTCATTAAGGGAGGGGGGAAGGAGAAAAAAAAGGGGGGGAAGGAAACCAGAAAGACGGGGAAGAGGGATAAGGGGGGAAGTGTGTACTGGTGATCAGGAGATCAGGAAGGATTCATAAGCAAATACCACCTATAATCCTATGGCTTAGGATACCGTACCATATGGCCCCCTGCCACAACCCTGATAAGTGAAGGATCAAAGGGTAAATGGACTACCATCCAAACAGGCAGGAATCAAGTACCCACAGCCATTAATTATATCTGAAAGAGTACTTAAAGTTATACAAGTAAAACTATTTCTGTTTCACTTCCCTAAAGGCCAGTATTGGATCCTCCATTGGATATCATTTTGTCAGGGCAGGAGCTGTGGAATGGACAGGCAGGCCTTATGGTAAGGTCACGCACCGACTGATGACAACCACCACCCACAGACCGGAGTCCCTCAGGGCACGGAGTCTAAGCCCCAGGCTACCCTTCACCAGGGCCCCTGATGGTGGGGATGGACTTGACGCAGCCAGGGACCAGGTCGCGGCCCCCGAGTAACCCCAGCTGCGGTAATGGCCACCGCCAATGGCGTGTAACTGGTAGGAAGCAGATAAGAATGATAGCGTTGTCGGACAGGCCGGGTCGATCACAGCGGGACAGACAGTACAGAACGGTAGACAAGAATACACGGGTCATAAGCCGGGTTCAGCAACGGGAGGTCAGATAAAGGGATAAGGCTGAGAATAGTCTTAGTCAACGCCGAGTCAGTTTCCAGGAGAGCCACGAGAGTAGAACAAGAGCTTGCAACAACACAAACATACAGGACACGAATGCAAAGAGCAAGTGCAGACAACAGGCTTAAATGTGATCAACCACACTCTTCTGGAGGAGGGACCGCAGAGGCCTGAAAGCATAAAAGGCTCCCACCAATTCAGTAAAAATGACCATCTTGCCGAAACTGCTATACTATTTTCGCACCCTCCCAGTGCGGGTTCCTCCTCATTTCCTTCGGTTGCCTCAGGCAAAGATTATGCGTTTCATCTGGGCCAATAAACGCCCCAGAGTTTCCAGAACTACGCTTTTTGTCCATAGACTTCAGGGTGGCCTTGGGGTTCCCAATGTTACTAAATATTATCAGGCGAGCCAGATCGCCCCGCTATCTATGTTGCATGCTTCCTCAGACATACCTCTCTGGGTC
Organism: Staurois parvus; assembly: GCF_062004578.1. Taxonomy (NCBI): domain Eukaryota; kingdom Metazoa; phylum Chordata; class Amphibia; order Anura; family Ranidae; genus Staurois; species Staurois parvus. The sequence goes on along the minus strand of NW_028317951.1, from coordinate 14,120,769 downwards.
CTCCTGGAACTACCTAATTGTGCCCCTATTGCGATATCGACACTTCTATGGCTTCCCTCTGCCCTGCGTCCCACGGCACTGGGTCTGATTTTGCACCATGGCTTGCAAGTGTGGGACTCGGTACGTTACTCCAGTGGCCTAATGTCACCTTTTTTGCCTTTGCTCCCAATCACTAACAACCCTCTCTTCCCACCAGGTTTAGATCAACCAAGGGCGTTTTCTTGGTGGGTGACCAATGGTTTTTCCCAGGTACGACACTTTTTGACCTCTCGGTCCTTCCCTACCTGGAATTCTCTTCAGGAGTCACGGGATGTCCCTCCGGCGGAGTTTTTTCGTTACCTTCAATTGCGGCATTGGCTGATCTCATTGCGGGGCACGTCTGTCTTCCCGTACCAGAAATCTGCCTTTGAACAGCTTTGCCAACAACGGCCAGGCACCCCAGGCCTTACTTCCCTTCTTTATGCAGCTTTGAATAGCCGCATACTTCTCTTTCATATGTCGTTCAGTGGGAGCGCGACCTGGGAGTGGCCGTGGATCCAGAGGACTGGAATAAGGCCTGGTCACTCATAGCTAAATGCTCATTTAATACGACCACGCTGGAGGCAGCCTATAAGGTATTGTTTCGCTGGTACTGGGTTCCGGCTCGGTTGGCCCGGGCTAACCCTGCCTGTAGTGATCAATGTTTTCGGGGTTGTGGCCATCGTGGAGATGTATTGCATATCTGGTGGTCATGCCCGAGACTGTTTCGTTTTGGGTCTTGTGTGTTTGGCCTCCTTTTTACCTTGTTCCATCTCTCCATCCGCCGGGATGCTCGGTATGCTTTGCTTCATTGCCCCATGCTGGGCCTCTTGGCTCATCAGCAGAAGTTGGCTTCCTATCTGTTTTTATCGGCCACTAGAACAATTGCTCAGGCCTGGAAGAGTCCGGTTGTCCCTCTTCAGGGGGTGCGGGATCGTATGACCACTATGATGCTCAACGAACAGATGTCGAGTATCCGCAACGACTCCCAACATAAATTTTTTAAAATATGGGAGCCGTGGTTGCAATATGCCTTTCCCACACTCTCCCCGGCTAATCTGGGGATGTAATGGCGTTCGTTATTGGCGCTCTTGGACCCCTGCCCCTTGCCCCTCTCTTTTTTTTTTTCTCTTTCTCTCTCTCTCTTTTTCTTCCCCTCTTTCTTCTTTTTTCATTCTTTCTCTGTTTTGGTGTGACTGGCCTGCTGCATTTAGTTGTTATAGTCAGTTACAGTAATCTTTTGTAATTTATGTGCCATTGATAGCCTCTGTGTGGGCGTACCTTTTGCCCTGTTGGCATTAGAGCACTGTTTTTCCTTTTTTTTTTTTTTATTTTGCATCTTTTTTATCTGTGCAATTGATAGCCCCTGCGTGGGTGTGTTTTATTGCCTCTCTTTTATACTGTTTAAAAATTAATAAAAACTATTGAAATAGAAAAGGCTCCCACCATGCTTTGCAGAAACCTAAGATGGATGCCAGCACATGGAGCCGCATAACCTCTGGGAAAGGTAGGACCTTGACACATTTACCCTGGCAAACCACTGTGCCACAGTTGGAGGTGAGCTACTTTTCCATACACTCGGGATGCAGGCCTTAGCTGCAGTTAGCAGCTGCAAAAGCAAAGATTTCTTGTAACGTTTACTCGATTTAGGGGTCAGGTGAAGAAGTGTGTTGCCCTGTTGGCAGAAAATTAGTGACCAGAATCTTGGGTGAAAATTGGCAAAAGTGCAAGTGAAACTTTAGCTGTGTTACAATAGGCTTATGGTGAACATTCCATGAAGAAATCAAGTGTTTTTGAATGGAATAGGAGAGACAGGAAGATATCCATGATGACGTAAGAAGTGGGCAGCCAATAATGCAAAGGACAGATGCAAATATGGACACAGTACAAACCCTCGTATGCTCAGATCAAAGACTGAGTGTATTAATGATGGCAGAAGAATTGATTGTGAACAGGGAAACAGTGCGGCAGGTTCTAATGGAGGATTTGGGAATGAGAAAGATTTCTACAAAGATGGTGCCTCAGATCTTGACAGAAGATCAGAAAGAACTTCATCTTCAAATTTCATTTGATCTTTTGAAGAATGCAGAGGTGTTTGATATTTTTTTTAAAGTCCATTCCATATGTTACATGTGTCTGTATGTGTGTGTATGTACAGTATGTTGTATGCATGTGTGTATGTATGTTGCATGTATTCTACATACACCTGATTTGCACACTCTGTACATGGCACACTTGACCCCTGCACTATGTTTATTACTAACCACAGACCCTTGAACTATGTATACTGTACTTCTGCACTCTGAATGTAGTTTCACTCTCTAAGTCCTTCCCACTGTTAGCTCAATGTTGCCATATCCATCACCTATTAGCCCCGACCCTTACCCTACCCCTTACTCCACTCAGTATTCTGCCCCCATCCTAAGGAATTCAGGAATTCTGATTTTCAAACATTCCTTGATATGTTCTCTAGGTGCCCCTGAAATGACTGGCCTAATGCCTGAGCAGCACAGTGACTAAGTGGTTAGCATTTCAGCCTGGCAGCGCTAGAGTTGTTTGTTTGAAAACCCAACCACAGGACTACCTACCTGGAGTTTGCATGTTCTCCCTGTGCCTGCGAGGTATCCTCCCACACTCAAAAGACATGTTGGTAGGTTAATTGGCCCTAGTATGCATATGTATGAATGTGTGTTAGGGACCTTTGATTCTACACTCCTTGAGGGTTAGGGACTGATGTGAATGAATGAACAATATATATGTAAAGTGCCTGTAATATATAAATAATCAAGAGCAGAAAAACATCAGTTACTGCATATAGTATGAATGAATTATTAATGTTTGCTATTTTAGCAAGGACATAAAAATACACACGTATAGTGGCTTTTAGAAAACTTTGGCATTCTCAAAAAATAAGTGTTTAAAGCAGATGTGTATTTATTTAAAACTTAAATACATTATAAATGTAACTAGTGTAAGTTCATGTATCTAACGTGATATCAGCCTCTTGTAGTTCCATTAGAATTCTCCCTGGGGGGGACATTCTTTTTCTGACTGTGCACTGCTGCATACATATGCGCTGTCGCTAAATACCCTGATAGACTAATGAAGGATTTTATGATATTTCTTTATTGTCCACCCACAGGCTGGAGCAGGGAGGTGACCTAGTTGTACTGCTTACCTGCATTATAAAAAAAAGTCAGGTCACCTAGCTTTCTGGCAAGGCTGCATGAATCTCAGGACTGGATGGTTAAGCCCCTCCCACCCCTGCCTCCCAGGACCTTTAAGTAGATCGAAATGCTGGGAGACGAGGTGGGCATTCTGATTGCTATGATTGGCTGTCACAGTGGTCACGTGATTAAAAGCTCCCGGGTGCGAGTATTCATTGGAAGTTTTCCGTGATAGTTCAGTTACTGTGCTGGAAGGACACAGAGAGTACGCTCTCAGCACAGTAAATTGTTTACATATAGACACATATATGCGGCTGCTCAGCGTTAAAGCCCACTGACCAAGAGGCCGCATATGTGTGAGCGGGAAGTGAGGGGTTAAATTCATAAATCCTTTGACAGGAAAAACATTTCCCATATGGGTTACTGTATATGGTATTGTGTATTTAGCTGTTGGCTTGGAGGTCTGCTTTAAAGATCTCTTCTATGATGGCATGACTAATAATCAGTACCGTGGATTAACTGATACTGTGCTTCTTAGCCACGTTCTATGATCAGCCCTTGCAGGATTAGCTGCAAAGAAGCCTTTAGTAGCATTTGTTGGTATTTTTTCATATACCTTTAAAGCAAAGTAATTTGATATAAACGTCTCAGACTTACAAATACTGAATTTTTGACAAGTAGCATTTAGTTTCTTACATAGAAGATAACACAATGTGAGTGACAGCTTTAAGCGCTATCCAAGGGCCATTTTCTTTTTTTTTTTTTTTTTTTGTATGTATAGTCATTTGTCCACCAGGTGGCAGCAAAAAAGTTTGTGAAGTTTTTTACAACTTTTTTTTTTTTTATTACCAATGCTTGATCAATATATACAAAATTATGCACTGAATACACACTGAGGCTTTGTGTTAAATCCCATTGAATTCATTGTTGTTCAGTGTGTTGTGATTGTTGCTTGCAATGGACATGTCATTAGATGGTTGAGGAGTGTAGATGTGACCTGAAAGATGCTCTATACATTATAGGATATGTCTCTGAATCAGACAAGTCAGCAAGCTTCAGCTTTCCCCAGTGTGAAAGTCTCATCCATCGAAGTGAACCACTGAGTGACAGTTAATGCCTTTCAGCTTCTGTTGTGATTTTTTTTTGTAAATTCAATGGTTGGCAGTCTGAGCCATTCTTGAGGAGTTGGAAAGTTGCCATGAACAGGAATTACTGAACAATTGCTGTGTGAAACTTAAGATAACAGTTTGTTTCACATGGTGGAATTGCTTTGTGATGCAATAAAATTATCTGTTCTGCTCTAGATTAACTTTATGTGAGAAAATAAAATTAAAGCTGATTTTATCTTGTTGGCAAAAAGAGAACTTCTTAAAGCTTATCAGTCATATGGTTATTTTATATGTCTCACTCCGGTACAGTCTGGAGTAACTTGTGCAGTATAGTGAAGAAGGAATTACATTTGGGGGCCCGTATGTACAGTAGATCCAGCACTCAATTCTGAACGACACAGATGTTCAACACCAATGGAATGATGGAAATTTTAATTCTGAATATTTAGCATCTGAATAGACAGCAGAAGACATCTGCACTCCATAAAATAGATAATTAGTAGCAATAAAAAATATATACTTTATGTGCATCAATCAGCTGAAGTCACGCAAGCATTTTTTTTTAAAGAGTATGTAAACCCAACATTTCGTATTCCTGATATGTGCCTGTTGCACAATGTATTTGTATGAAAAAGTATCTTGTTCTCTTTGTATTGCTTTCTTTGTGTGAAATTCCTGGTCCCTGCCAGTCCATCTGCTTTCCTAATAAAAACTGACCACACTAAGCAGGAGAACACACTGTGGTCAGTTCTTTAGTTATGCTGGGAACTCAGCCTGCTCTCCTCAAATGATCAGACTTGTCCTGACCTCCCATGCACAGCCATTCACTGGGAAGATTAGTATACTGTTATTTCTCCTTCCCTAGCTCTTACGCAGCTGAGAACAGAGGGAATGTAATTACTTATAAGAAAGGGAAGAAAGGTATTAATAATGTTTTTTTTAAATATCTATAGACAAATGTTTTGCCTCTCATTTCTATTTTAAAATGATTTGGGTTGTTTTACAAGGTGAGTGAAGGTAGAAAGGGATATAATACACAGGGTGCCAACATCCCTGAAGAATACAAAGGGGAGTCCTCGTTTTTGGATGGGACTTTACCAGCACAAAACTCTTATATGATAAACTTAAATAGTTCAAAAAAGTATTTTCTTTTTTTTTGCAGTTTTATTTTTACAATCCTAAAAAGCAAACATAGAGCTACAATACAGATTACGGTGTCATCAAGGATGATATTGCAAATGTAGTAATGGGTCATGCATAAATTGCACTTGATGCATTTCGAGACCAACAACAATGTCTTCCTCAGAAGTGCTCAAGAAGGCATGATGCCTATAACAAACATATACATATAAATATGCATTATAAACTTTTGTTGGTATTAACAATGTAATAATTTGCAATAGTTGGCGTCATGCCTTCTTGAGCACTTCTGAGGAAAAGATTGCTGTTGGTCTCGAAATGCGTCAAGTGTGATTTATGCATGACCCATTACTACATTTGCAATATCATCCTTGATGACACCGCCATAATCTGTATTGTAGCTCTAGGTTTGCTTTTTAAGATTGTAAAAATAAAACTGCAAAAAAAAAAAAAACCTTTTTGAACTACGTATTTAAGTTTATCATATAAGAGTTTTGTGCCGGTAAAGTCCCATCCAAAAAAAGAGGACTCTCTCCTTTGTTTTACAAAGTAAGGGTTTAATTTAGGACTCCCTTTACACAAGCTTTCCAACTAGGTCCATCAATCAGTTCTCTGAACATGCAGCTCTATGGACACAAGAATATAAATTGATTTGTGTCTGTTTACATCCACCTACCTCCAAGTATGTCCAGGTCCAGACCTTAACGTGGCAGATCGGTGGTAACACAATGCAAATGGACACGTCTGTTTACATCTGGCTGCCTATAGAGCCATCACGGGTCCACCACAGTCTGCTGTCAAAATGTGGATACAAACTGAATGGGCATGGATATCACAAAACTGATATCCATCCCATTCAGCTCTGTTTCAGCCAGGGATCTTGTTAGAAATTCTGTATATAGCCCTACACAATAGACAGTACAGAGTCCACGTGCTTTTCTGCAACAAGGAAACAGGAAATTTTGTTCAGAGAAATTACATTGAGTAAACCATAGACGCAGCTACAAACTTATAATCACTGCCATCTACTGGTTGAATAATATACATAGACATATATATATATAGAGACCATATATAAGGTGCAGCGCTATAATAACATATAAATATATAAAAACACAAAAGTGCCAATATCAAATCACACTGCGGTGAAGTTAGATGAGATGAATAATAGTCTCAAAATTAATCAGAAGTGGGGATCCAAACGATCCTAGTAGGTGCGTGGGATAAGATTCTGTGCAGCACACGGTGAATCTGAGGTAAGAATTACGCACTCACCAGAAGTGCGTCAAAAAAAACGCATGTAGGTTTTATCCTGTAATATCAGAAAACGATCATCCGTTGCCAAGATGGGGATAGAATCCTACACCTTCCAGATCGCCCCTTGGGTATGTGCTTCAAGTTTCATAAGCGCATCTCAGGCATATCACCATCCGGGGTCCCCTTTTAAGGCAGATTCTGCAAGTGGGGACTCTGCTTTACCTCTCTATTGTCTGGGCTGAGGGCGTGAGCTGAGGACATCTTGATAGCTCCAACCAAAAAAAATAAAAAAATCACATCACATGTGAAATCCAGAATCCTCCGCACCAAAGCTTCTTCCGGTCATGTGATCGCGAAATCAGCCTATTTCGCGATCACATGACCGGAAGAAGCTTTGGTGCGGAGGATTCTGGATTTCACATTTGATGTGATTTTTTTATTTTTTTTGGTTGGAGCTATCAAGATGTCCTCAGCTCACGCCCTCAGCCCAGACAATAGAGAGGTAAAGCAGAGTCCCCACTTGCAGAATCTGCCTTAAAAGGGGACCCCGGATGGTGATATGCCTGAGATGCGCTTATGAAACTTGAAGCACATACCCAAGGGGCGATCTGGAAGGTGTAGGATTCTATCCCTATCTTGGCAACGGATGATCGTTTTCTGATATTACAGGATAAAATATACATGCGTTTTTTTTGACGCACTTCTGGTGAGTGCGTAATTCTTACCTCAGATTCACCGTGTGCTGCACAGAATCTTATCCCACGCACCTACTAGGATCGTTTGGATCCCCACTTCTGATTAATTTTGAGACTATTATTCATCTCATCTAACTTCACCGCAGTGTGATTTGATATTGGCACTTTTGTGTTTTTATATATTTATATGTTATTATAGCGCTGCACCTTATATATGGTCTCTATATATATATGTCTATGTACTTTATTTGAAGGTTTTCTCTTGGTTACCTTTTGGTGTTCTAGTCGCTTTCAGATTTCCGGATAGCGCTCGCTTTTTATTTATTTTTTATTTATTTTGTATTATGGTTGAATAATATATCTCTACTGAATACTGATGTAGCTGTCGCACAAAGTACATGAACACCCTATTCCAACAGATCTGTTCATGGATCCCCTGCTGAATGGAGCAGAGTGAAACTGTGCAAAAGGATCCTTAGGCGTTTATTTATAAATGTTTTCACACAAGATTCATCTACATTTAAAGTCAATGTGAACAAATACAGTACCTTGGCTGTGCAGGGGGGGGGGGGGGTCATGTCAAAACAAGTCTGATCATTGCAGGACAGGCAGGTTGTTCTTCCAGCACAGCCAGAACACTGACCACGCTGGGATGGATGTGTTTCTTTGCCTAGTGTGGTCAGTTTGAAATAGGAAAGCAGAGGGGCTGGCAGAATCACTAGGAATTTTACACTAAGGAAGAAATAAAAAGAGAACAGGATACTTTTTATTATAAGTACCTTGTACAACATACACATATCAGGGATATGAAATATTGGGGTAACATATTCTTTAATCTAAGACTCCCAAAATTTACTTTGTGATCTTTGCTTCTAAATTAGATTAAATTTAGAAAATGTATGAATCCTGGGAGAAAGACATTTGAGTATTGTAAACAGACCCCTAATGGACAGCTGGGAGGTTTCATTGCCAACATATAATATTAATTTAATACATAGCTACCTTTCTAGTTGAATCACAGTTAATGTATAAGTGCTTTACCAAATATAGATATTTACATTTTCTGGAGGTTTTTTTTTCTTTTTTTGTTTGTTCAGTTGTAATCCACATTTCCTTCTAGTGGAAATTACTTTTTATCACAAATTAATTTCTGCAGATAAATATCCTACCCCTGCTAGGAAAATGAGCACTGGGAAAACATGTATGTGGTAAACATGTATGTGGCATGTTTGCTGCAGTGACTGACAAACTTTTCACTGGCTTCCCTGCAGAATGTCCCGTTTGACTCTCATTTTGAAATGTCTAGAAGTCCATTGGAAAAGCGTCCTTGTAATAATAAATGAGGCAAGCCATACATGTTTAGATTTCTCTAGTTCAGCCTGTGGATTGAATGAGAGAAAACTCAAAAAAAAATTCAACTCTCTCATCCATGATAAACAGCCAGGACTGACAATACCTGAGCAATGACTGCCTCTAGGATGTACTAACTGTTCAGTCGAAAATTTTCCACCCAGTTCAATTGTCTTTTGAATCAAGTTTGTCAAGCTGGGTGGCGCTGACAGGGCCATCCACCACTCTAGCCATGTGTGGCAAGCTTAAGGCAATAATTGAAGACCACTTACTGCAGATGGCCTCCGAATGGTGAAAAAAATGCCAGTCTGCATTTTATAGAAAAAGTAGACTCCATATTGGTTAGCTGAATGTGATTAATGCCATAAACATGATACATGCAATACTAAAGTCTAAGGCTCCGTGCACACTGGGCGTTTTGATTACGCTGGTAAAATTTTTTAGCTTTTTTTTAACCCCGCCCCAAAAATTTTTTATTTTGGTCAAAAAAAAGTCCAAAACCACTGGTTTGCAGTGTTTTACTGCGTTTTTCAGCATTAGAGCGTTTTTACAGCTAAACAACTCCTAGAAACCCACTAGTCCTGGGTTTTTTTTCCAGCCAAAAAACGTCTCTGCCAAAAAATGTTACTTAGGGCTCGTTCACACTTGGCTCTTTAACCAACGCTTGCAAAACGGCCCTATAGCGTTTGGCAAGCGTTGGTCCGGCGTGTGCGGAGTGTTTTTTAATGCTCGGCAAACGCCGCATGCGCGGTTTAGTGGCGGTTGCTAGGCGTTTGCCGAGAGTTAAAAATGCCCCACAAATGCCTATAATGCAGTTTGAATGGTGTTACCGCTCCGCAAACGCCCCACAACCGCTTCGCAACCGGCACCATAGACTAGAATAGGAGGCTTCAACGCCTCCTGACTCGACCAGAGGCGTCAGTTTTGCCGCGACGCTAACGCTCCTGTTAGAACAGCACTATGTGCTGTAATGTGCAGAATTGGCAGAGGCGTTTGGGAAGCGGTAAATACGCTTCCCAAACGCCTCTCTGTCGCCTGCACACAACGCTAGTGTGAACGTAGCCTAACAGTCTATGTGTGCATGAACACATAGGATAACATGCTGGGGGGTTTATAAGCTATAGAAAAAAAGTCAAAAGACAAAATCAGTAGCTGTACAAATGTCAAGTGTGCATGAGGACTTAGTCTGGTTCACTTACTGTACCTGTGGGGCTGGAATGCCAATAAAAACCTTAAATATCAGAAGTATTTAGATGATAATTTAACGGTGTTATACACTGCTCATACTATCGGAAAAGAATGAAAACAGCTGTGCAAGGTTCAATAACAGAGAATTATGAGAGATTTCAATAGTGTTTGCCAAGGTTAAGCTATTTAGGACCTAAAGCTGACCTTAAGCTAGCCATAGATGGACCGAATCTCGATGGGTTCAGCAGGGACCAGCCAAGATTCAATCCATCTATGGGCAGGTCAGTTGTACCCAAGTCGATCCATTGATGGATATGGGTACAAGCAGCCTGTCAAAATTTTTACATGTGATTACTGCTGGCAGCTATAGTTGCTAGCAGTAATCATTGTGTTTTGCCGACGGGCCACTATAATGCTGCGGGTGGGATGGTGTTGATGGTAATTCAAGCGATTTTATTTCCTGCATGGATCATGTAACCTCTCTGTATCCCCACCCCCTCTCCAATCTAACTTACCGCTTCATTTTTACCTTTTTTTTAATACTCCTCTTTCCCCGGTGCCTTTCTCTCTTAAGGGAGAATTGCATGTAACTGCACTCAAAACCTCCTGGCATATCCCAGGAGAAAGACACACAGGGGCCAGCAGGCAGAGCTAGTGTGCATCATCAGGGGCTGGCTTTCTGAACTCAGAATAGACAGCTGGCTTATGATCACTGACCAAGACGGTGGCAAGACTTGGTGTCAGGAATGAACTTGCCAATAGTGGTGGGACTCACCTGCCTTGTGGGCTGCAGTACCAGGGCTGGCCAGCGGGTGCTCTCAACAACCAGAGGTTCACTTCGGCAATTAGCCATCACCTGGGGCTGATTGCAGGTGGTGTATTTAAGGGATGGCCAGACCTGCAGTCTGTGCCTTGGTGTGTGTTTTTCCATGGGCCCCTGTACCTTGTAACCTGCATTCCTGTTCCTGTTTCTGTCTGAATTGTTGCCAACCCTGCCTGATCCTGACCTCTGCTGACTTCTCCTGTTTGATCCCTGGCTTGTGACCCTGACCATTCTCTCCACCTGCTCCTCCTGTACCTACCTGCCCGATAGTTATCGACACCCGGCCTGCCTGACTACGTTGTGCTCTATATGTGTATGTACCTGTGTATCTATATCAGTTTAGGTTTGGGTTTGTTTCACCATGTTGTATGTATTTGTGTTTGCTTGGGGTTTGGTGCACTGCGTTTATGTTTGTATTGTTAGTCTTAATAAATTGTCTTATTTATACCATATCTGAGGCCTGCGTTTCCCTGTGTCAGTACACACATCTCTGGTCACACCCGCATCCCTGACACCTGGGCTGTCACACCTGATGAAAATGAATGGACTGCATTTCCGTGTACCCATATCACACACAGCCACGTATGTGTGAACCTAACCTAAAGGGACTCACTGGGTAAAGTGGGGATAACTTCTGCAGGTATGAAGACAGGCAGGCACCTGTACAAATCATTAGTAAGACCTCATCTGGAATATGCAGTTCAGTTTTGGGCACCAATTCACAAAACAAACATTGGGGAACTGGAGAAAGTACAGAGAAGGGCAACCAAACTGATAAGAGGCATGGAGGAGCTCAGCTATGAGGAAAGATTAGAGGAACTGAATTTATTCTCTCTTGAGAAGAGGAGATTAAGGGGGGATATGGTCAACATGTATAAATACATCAGTGGTTCATATAGTGAACTCAGAATAGAGTTATTCACCCTGAGGTCAACACAGAGGACAAGGGGGCACTCTGTATGTCTGGAGGAAAAGAAATTTAATCTCCAAACATGGAAGGTTTCTTCACAGTGAGAGCTGTGAAAATGTGGAATAGACTCCCTCAAGAGTTGGTTCTGGCCAGCTCAGTGGATTGTTTTAAAAAAAGACCTGGATTCTTTCTTAGATACACAGAATATAACTGGATACTAACATTTATAGATAAAGTTGATCCAGGGAATGTCCGATTGCCTCCCGGGGGATCAGGAAGAAATTTTTTCCCCTGCAGGAGCAAATTGGATCATGCTTTGCTGGGTTTTTTTGCCTTCCTCTGGATCAACTGTGGGTATAGGATTATAATTTTTTTTATTTTTTTAATGGTTGAACTGGATGGACTTTTGTCTTTTTTCAACCAGACTAACTATGTAACTATGTCTCACAATGTATATACCATGTTGCACAGCCATCCAAATTGCAGAGTACAACTGCAGATCGTTCTATGTATGTCTAAGAACTGCACATCCCCTTCCTCCTTTCTACCCCAATTGCTCATGTTGTCTTTGAGGTTGGGGCATGCATACATTTCTTTGTTGTAAGGCCTGGGAAATAATAGACAACAATCCCATACACATAGATAAAGGACATAGGTGGTTCTAAAACATTCCTTACATTTGAAATGTATCGCTTTTACTCAGACTGCTTTACGTTTTTCAAACCGATTCTTGTCTGCCCTACCCATGCTTTCTAGTGCAGGGTGGACCAACTCAGAAGCAAGACTGATAAACATCTTAATAATTAGACTTTTTCCCAGGCGGTCAGGAAAGCGGTGATATCTATCATTCCCAAACCATGAATGTTTAAGTTGCAATATACAGCATTGTTTCACAGTACATTTCCTATATGATGCAATTCTCCAGAGGAAACATAGCAGGCGCTGTGAAAATAGTTCTCCTCTCAATGAAGGAGTTACAAATGAGCATTGTACTTTATTGATTGTTTACATGGCCTTCTTAACCCTAGACAACAATCAAGGCACATTGACTTCCTATGCTCCAGTCTTTGCTGTGACAATGTCAGCAAATGTCAGCAGGCTTAACTCATGACTAGGAAAGGAACCTTTTAGAATTCTATACTGAAGATATGTTTGTTTCAAGCCACCTTTTTACATTTACTTTGATCCTTACATAAAACTAGTATGGTAATGAGTTACATATATTTTTTTAAAGCTTAATTACATGCATTGTCCGTGTCTGCTTGTTCCTTGACTGGTTTTAGGGAACAAAATGCATGACCATGTGTTTTCCTTTCACTGCTGTTGAAATCTATGGGGCCAAACATGCGCTGTGTACCACCAAAAGAAGTACATGCAGGATTTCAAAAATCGCACTGCACCTTGTTGCATTGATGTGAATGGGCACCATAGATAATAATGTGATTTCAGCATGACAGCAGACGCAGATGTAGCATGACAGCAGACGCAGATGTAGCCTGACAGCAGACGCAGATGTAGCCTGACAGCAGACGCACAAATATTGCAATAGTGTGAGCAGGGTCTAAGTCTTGCACACTTTTGCTACTTCTGTGTTCTGACACTCACTTTGTTGTACGGTGTCAGATATAATAGAAAGACTATTGACATTGGTCTCATAAAATGACGTGCATAATATATTTGTTTTCTATGGACTACAGAAAAACTCCCCTCCTATGTTATGGAAAAGAGGAAAGGGGAGGTGTTATGTAGTTCTTTCTTAGGGTGACATCACTGCTCCTTGATAAATACAGTACAGCGAGCTGTGTCAACCTGGAAAAGGAGTGTATTAGGCTAGGTTCACACATATGCGGCTCTGCAAGGTGCCTTTTACACAGGCACGACAGTCAATTTATTTGAATGTGCTGCCATGCCTCCTGAAATGCAGGGAAAAGATCCCTGCAGCATTTTAGAAATTTCAGCCCACACGGGAATTTAGGATTAAGATTACTTAAAGCGGAGTTCCACCTAAAAAAATAAATGAAAGTCAGCAGCTACAAAAACTGTAGCTGCTGACTTTTAAAATACAGACACTTACCTATTCCTTGGTCCAGCGGTGTCCTCACCACCACTGGTTTCACTGGCCGCCTTCTCTCCCAGGTGCTGGCATCTTTAGTGTGGGCACCCAGCTGTGACAGCTTGCAGCTTCACAGCTGGGTGCCCACTGCGCATGTGCGAGAAGTGCTGTGCTTTGTGAATGGCTCCTTAGTCTTCTGATTCTGGATCAACTTCTGATTCTGATCGCCTAGGTGATCTCAGCGGAAGTGGGAGCAGGTACCTGTCAGATTTGGGCACCCGCTCCCCCTCCTGCCCCCCAAAGGTGCCAATCCTTAATGGGGAGCAGGGGACAAAGGCTTAAAGCAGAACTTCCCCTTTAGGTGGAGCTCCGTCTTAAGAATAATGGCACTCTCACGCATCATGGGTGGCTTTCTGTGCAGGTGGTTGCAGTTACAGGAACATGTGCAGACCTGCAGTGGGAACCACCCGAACAGATGTGAACCTAGCTTTAATGGAAGGATCACCAGGTGAAATGAAGGAAAACAAACCTGAAATAAAATTACTAATGAAGCCACCACTTCTAAGGACTAGTAAGCTGCAATAGTTTACATTTTTATCCTTGGGTTTATATATGCTTTAGTACTGTCCGTGATAAAAAAAGTATCACGGACAGTACTCAATTGTTTCTGTCGCAAATGCACTAATACGGCTACAATCACGTCAAGCTATATGCTTTAGTGAAAGAAATCTAAACACAGCCTACATACAACAGCCTGTTTTGGTGCCACCCAATGTTCACCACTGCATACAAGACCCTTATAGGTACTCCCCAGCTTAAAAGTCTTTACCAAGCTTTCTACCCCAGGACTGGTGTTTATATCCAGTGTTCAATCATGCATAAGGGAAGAAGAACAATTAAAGCCCACAAGACCCTGGTACTCATTTGAATTTTGGATCACCACATGTCTTGCACTACCCTCTTTTGGACTTGTCAGTGGGTAAATGTGGATTGCTTCCAGCTTCATTTTGCATCCATGTGAGATCAGTTTGAGATGCTTCTGAGAACATTGACAATTCATTGACAGGTGCATTTAAACTGAAGTTGACCTCCTTCTGACTCACATTGACTTATATGGGTAGAGAAGCAAGTTCGGATGCAACTGGAAGCATACTGATAGAGGCCCTTAGCCCTTAATTTAAAAAAATAACAACCTCAATAGGAAGCTGTTAGCACATAACTGTTGCTGCAGAATCAGTTGATTTCATTGTCCCTGGGTGTCTAGCCGTTTCTTCACTTACTGGTAATGGTGATTAGGCATACTCACTTGCTTCCATCCTACAATACAATATCTGGCCCAAATTGACCTATGGGCGGGTCTAGGCCATTGTCTTTTGGGGTCATTGTCATGTGGAGGCAGGGAGCATTATCATGTCGGGGGAAAGTTCTAGGCATTATCTTGTAAGAGGCAGGTCTAAGCATTATCTTCTGGGGACAGCTCCAGGGATTATCTTCTAGGAAGCAGGTTTAGAGTTTATATTGAGGGTGTAGGGAACATAGTCATGTGGGGGCAGGTCTAGACATTGACATTTTCTTGTGGGGCCAGGTCTACATATTGTCTTTATGGAGGCAGAGGGCATTGTCATATGGAAGGTGGGGGGGCAGGTCAAGGCAATATTTTGAGTAGGCGGGGGCATAATCATGTAGGGCGGGAAGCAGATCTAGGCATTATCTTGCAAGGTAGGTCTAGGCATTATCTTGTGGGGGCAGCAGACCTCACCATGTGGGGGTAGGTCTGGACTTTATCTTGAGGGGCAGGGTGGTCTGGGCATTATGGCATTGTCATGTGGGTGGCAGGTCTAGGCATTATTTTGTTAGGGCGAGGGACAATGTAACATGAGGGGCAGGTCAAGGCTTTATCTTGTAGGAAAGTTCAGGGCATTATCTTGGGGGGAGCAGGGGGCATAGTCATATGGCGTCAGGTCATTATTATATTGTGGGCACAGGCTAAGATGTTATCTTCAGTGTCATGTGGGTGGCAGCTCTAGGTATTATCTTGTGAAGGAAAGTGGTATTGTCATATGAGAGGCAGGTCTAAGCATTATTTGTGGAAAATTGTAGGCATTATCTTGTGGAGGCAGGGGACATTGCCATGTTTGGAGGTACAGGTCTAGTCTTTATCTTAAGCCTTGTACACATGGGTCAAATTTCAGCCACTGTGTACAGCAGTCTGTTCTACAGAAGCCGGTCTCTTGACTGGCTTCTGTCAAACAGACATGGTGGAAAATCAGATTTTGATTATTTCTGACAGCCAATTGCTGGCCAATTGCTGGCTGTCAGAACAGAAAGGCTCAGCAGGGGAGATTGCCGCACTAACATCACTTGTGTTAGTACGCTGATCTCTCAGTTTTTTCATTCAGTCCACTGGGTATCTTGTGGGGGCAGTGGAATGTGTCAAGTCGGTGCATTTTTAGATGTTATGTTGTGGGAGCAGGGGGCATTGTCAGGTGAGTGGCAGGAGGTATTGTCATGTTGGGGGCATGTCTCTTCTACAACTTGGAGAAAGTTTCTATTTGCATTTCTAAGTTGGAAATTCAAACATTGATGGTTTGCACTGATTCTTTAGTAACAGGTACAGTATGTGCTGACTCTGTATCTACATCCTGCTGATGTTTGTTTTTCATTTTTAATGTATGTACAGGTTCATTTTAAGGTGCTAATTTTTCCTACAGTGAAGAATGATCATTTTCAGATGTTATGATTCCTGGAAAGCAGGATTGTAATGTTCGTACACAACCTGTAAATAAAGGGTAGTAGCAGTTGTGATTGGTCTCTCTGATTTCATGTGGCAAAGAGAAATTGAACTCTGTACAGTCCCTACAATTACCCTCATACTAAACTGGCAATAGACAGAGTTTTTAGTACTTACTGTTGTTTCAGACTAGTGTGCCATTGGGCCATTACAATTACTTATACAATACAATGGTACTCATATTACATTGTTATTGGTAAACTGTTTTTAAATTAACCAATCAGATTTTTACCGTGTGTGGTCATCTTTTCAAACATCTAGTACTGTGACATTGGAGCAGTCAGGTCACTTAGTTTAGCGCTTGATAGACCAAAACTCACACACAGAGTGCTTAAAGCAGTGTTAAACCCAAATCCAAAAATGTAATATATTGTAGCTTACCAATCATTAGATGTGGTGGTTGAATTAGTTTTCTTATTTAGGCTTTTTCTCCTCTTTGGTCACCTGGTAATCTGGCCAGCAAAACGACTCCTCTATTAGAGTGCTTCCAGAACGGATGAAGGAGCACAGCAGCATTGTCAGCTTCGATGGACTAGTAGATTTAGGTACACTAATAAATTGAAGGAAAACGCAAGCTAACACTTTATAAGCCGTTATAGCGAACAGCTTTTTCCTTTTGGGATAAAGGTCTAACATAAATAAATAAATAAATAAATAAAAGCTGATCAGTAGTAAATGGTTTGTCTCATCCATGTAATTATTACATTTGCAATAGAGTTTGTTCTTTTGAAAAACAACAGACTTAATGGCCAGATCATCAGGTTAATATAAGGGAAAGAGAGCCTAAAAAAGAAAAGGAATGCAGCCACTTCAGCTAAAAATTAGTAAGCTGCAATATAATAAAAATTTGCTTTTGGGTTTAATACTGCATTAAAGCTTAACTGTGATCTAATTTTTAAATTTACAAAATGTTTCCTGAGCAACTAGACATTAATCTTTACTGAAGTCTTAGTTCTATGCATCATCAAGGACCACCCAATGCATGAGAAGGTCAAGGACAAGGAACCCCATGTCACATAACTAGTCTGAAGACATCTGGAAAAGGTAATCATATTTAAAAAAAAAGTAAAACATAGCATGGATGGCTTGGAGGAGGGGGGCACTGGAAATCTGAGCCCAGAACTGGGCTGGGCATTAAATCTGATGTTTAGGCAAAGCAAGTTTTACATAGTTACATTGGTCTAGCTTGGACCAATGTAAGTATGTATGTGCTGAACCTGTGGGATCCCCACAGAAGCTGGAAATCACTTTAGTGATTGCTACTAGAGTGATCTCTGCTATCTTCTGGGTCCTGTGCAAAGTGTTCTCTGATTGGATGAGGTGGATTGTGATGTCCCTGCTCCACCTCTCCACCTCATCCAATCAATGAATACTTTGCATTGATTGAGAAAATGCAACGTTTTCCCTGAATGGCGCCTGTGCTAAAAGAGCGACTGTGTTCACAGCAGAGCAGGGTAGCCACTTGGCATGGGACCCAAAAGCTAGCAGAGATCTCTGTAGTAGCGGTGCCTACTACAGTGATTTCCATCTTCCATGGGGATCCCACAGGTATGGCATATACATACTTACCTTGGTCAAAGCTGGACCAATGTAACAATGCAAAAAATGCAATTCCTAAATTTCATCTTTCAAGTTTATACAGTGTTGCGAAATGTATTAGAACCTATGCACACTTGTCCATTTTCTTACAGTAAAACAGAAATCTTATTTTTTTTCTAGTGTCGGGCCTCCATCTATGCACTTTGTTTAGGGTTGATTTTAAATACAGGGCTATCTGTCAGTACTAGCCATGCAGAGTAGCTGGTGAAGGCATTACAAGACAATATGGCATAGTTTATTTTGATTAACATCTTAATATCTAAACCTTGTGATATGCATTAGAAGACAGTGGATTATGCAGACATGATCTAAACATTTGAGAATTTTTTCGGGATCAGAGAGGTACTCTTGAATTGAGATGGTGCATATTCAGGCTTGTATGTGTAAGGGGAAATGTGCCCCCAAAATTCAATAATCAACCATAATAATCAAACCCTACCAATCACTAACTTCCTAAGATCTGTCAACTATGAGCATTTTGTAGGGCTTGAAGGTGACCGTAGACATAAAGAATGAAATATGCGCTATCAGGCAATGATTTTCTCAACTTAATGACCACATTAGTGCATAGAATGTTACAGCAACAACTCTATTTTCCATTGCTATAAGGAAGGTTGAGGAGAAGTGATTAAGGAAAATTACCCACTGGGAAAAAAATGTTCATTGGAAAGTCAAATGTCTTCTTGCGAAAAACTTCAGGACAAAAGGAAGTGTTCAACAATGGGCTGAGGGAGATGCATTTCCTCTGGGTCCGCGAAACAAGGCACTGTCCAGTTGATGAGTAGTGGGGCCGAGCAAGAGTCTTTGATGAGCCATCTCCTGCTTCCTGATATTGTGAACCTTCTGACAAACTCTGAAAATGAAAATCAGCATGCATTCCAGATCAATTAGTGCACTATCTGCAGAGATGCCTCCTTGTCAGGATGTGGAATGGATCCTGTTTTGAATAAGATTTTAAACCTTGCCTTAAGATAATATTATTATTATAACATGGAAATCACTGGGGAAGAAGTAGTGAGAGCAGAAAATGTAATATCCAAACAACATAAAGCTGGAGTAATTACCTGTGAACACTGATCATCATGCTGAGTGTCTGGATTCCTCCTGATACCGCAATGATAATCAAGAGCCAACACATTCCAGGAATCAGAGAGGAAGTCCAATTCCCAAAGCTTGACATTTTCTACAAAGATATATACTTCAGACACTGTCAGTCTGGGAGGTCACAGCTTATAATTTATCATCTACGTGGTTGGCTACTAAATGTCACTTTGCTGGATATAGGAGGCCAGCATTTTATTACCAGGAACTTGTATGTATATACTTTAAGATAAAAAAGGGTTTATAACAATACAGTTTTTATCATGTAACATGCGTAGATATTGTTCTTAATATAAAGCAATTATGTACTTACACAGCATGAATTATGTTGCTCAGTGTATTCATTTTGAGACTGAAACACTTTTATCAAGATCTCTGCCTATCTTAAAGGAGAAGTAGGGTCAAAGCTCTTTTGACCCTACTTCTTCTGTAGGTCACAGGAGTTCACTTAGTGTTGCACTCATGTGACCCATATTCAGCTAAAGCCCACCGTTGGCTGACGTCATTGACCCAGTCCAAGCGTGGAGAGATCTCAACTTTAAAGTTTGGATCCACCCATATTCATGATTGGCAGCTAGCTAAGCCTCTCACCCACTGGCCGCTGAGAGCCTAAGTCATCTGGTCCCTTCCCACTGAGCAGTCAGTGGGCTTTGATAGCTTAGTTCTCAGTCTTAGAGGTGGCGGAGGACAGATGCAGCATCAGAATTATGTTGCATCCATCTAGGTGAGTATGATTGTTTTTATTTTCCCGAACTTCTCTTTTAATATTTGCTATGGCATTTTTTCACCTTTTGGAGAAGAGGTTCCTTGAGGGCAAGAGGATTCTTTTCAGTAATGACTGAAAACATATGGAATAGTCTCTCACATGAGCAGGTTTAAAGAACTCTGGGCAAAAATGTTATTTTCCCACGCACCACATCCAGTGGTGGACTATTCCTGCTGTCCTCACGTCCAGAGCTGGTCTATGGGCGTAATGACATCAGGAAGAGACCATTCACAAGATCACTAGCATGCGGGGGGGGGGGGGGAGTGGCAGGGACTGGACTTGAGCTCAGAGGATTGGCGAATTAGGTAAATATATCTCTACTCTCCTCACTGCTAGACAAATACAAGTATTAACCCATGCAGTGCAGGCACAGCCCCACTGCATGGCAAAATACAAATTTTGCCCAGAGTTCTTCTTTAAATAATAATGAGAAAACACAATGTGGGATGTTGATCCAGGGAATAGGAATCAGAAATAATTATTTTCCTGTTATAGCAGGTTAGACCATTCTTTTAAACTGTTGCCTTTCTCTGGATCAACTGCAAGTTTAGGATTTTGAGGATATACTGTAAGGTATTTTCTTGTGCTGAATTATTTTACAGACCTTTAACAACTGCAGAAGAACCCTAAGAAAAAATGTTTATGGTGAATTGTGGAGGGCTAAGGTAATTAGGAGTCGTAATTTGACTTGTCTCTTTGCCCTTTCTGGTAGTCCAGCAGTGACAAAGCACAAGTACGTCACTTTGCCTACACCGGCTGCCTGTCTGCAGTATATTGGCGGGGGGAAGTGGTTAAGCTTTACTTCTACCTTAACGTAAATATTAGTCCTCAACACCTAACCTTAAAATGAAACCCTTCACCTAGAACTCCTCTTATTCTGTCTGTACATCCTAACTATGTAGAAAGTATTGGCATAGAAAGCCAGCAGTTCCACACCAAGCAGTACCAGTGTTGAAACAGTGGTACTGAAAACCCCTGATCAGATAAACATATGGGATCTGAATAGCATGTTTTCTTGTTTAACTAAGCAATGATCTAATGTTAGTTGATAAGCGCTGACTATACCAGCCAGCTATTGACTATGGAAAGTTGGAAATCCTTGCCTAGTTTCTATGACTTCCCCTCTGGATAAATATCAATATCAGTGGCAACCCTCCTCTCTTCTTACACATCAACATGAACAATCTGCTGAGCAAGACATTCCTGTTTATGTATTCATTAGTTAATCCTTATGCCTATGAACAGTCATACATAGGTAACAATAGGCATTATATAGCAATAAAAGTCACTTTCCTTAATGAATTACTGGCAGTGTTCACAAATCTGTAACTGAAAGATTTATCTATTTGCAAAAGTTGCTTTAACCATTTTAGAATCTAATAGTAAAGTGGAGAGCACATCCACAGTCATAGAAGGTAAACAATGGTAAGTCTAATGCCAAAGGAGACATACAGTATATGAGTATTTAGAATTTTTGTTTAGAAACTGCATACCACCGTTTATGACAAGGGCATGTTTTAGTTGACTGTCTTGAGCAGGCTTGGTCTATCTATAGCCATAGCTGAACTACAAGTTTCCCAAAGCTCTGCCAATGAGCAGCCAATGTTCACATCTCAAAAAGGAGTCAGGTAATGCATGAACTATTGATTAGTGATAGAAAAATCTGTTCAGGTTTGATTTGCCAAGGGTTCATCCAATCTTGTTCAAACTCAAGCCAACCCACACTCAGCTATTAGAAAAACTACTGTCAAAAAAGGCATTGGAAGCTGGGCATTGCCATGGTGGACATGTACCAGTGCAAAAAAAAAATAATTAAAAAAAAAAGTTCATGTGGGCCAAGCTGGCCTAAACAAACTATTTCTATTACTAAGAAATGTTACTGCTGTCAGCACTGTATAAACTGTATTTAGCATCAGCTGTATACAGCACTGTTTTCCAGCCACTGTATGGGGATTTCCTATCCTGTTCCAGGACCAAAATCGAGTCTGGCTGAGCATGGCTAAGCTATTCACAGGAAGATTTGTATTTTTATGAATGAAGACAAAGCTTCGTGAATGGTTGAGGTGGAGATTGTGATGTCTTTTGCCCACCTCTATTTTTGTAAGGGAAGCCTTGCAGAAAAAAATGTTTGCATTGAACAGGGTAGGAGCTAAAATTGTCTGCTTACATTAAATTAACCATAACATAAAATTAAAGACAAAAAGACCCAAAGAAAAAAAACAAAGTATAGTTTCCCAACTGATTCTGTGCAGTTTGTCAGCGTTCCCTATGCTTTCCATGCAACAGATTCCCATTGTCCAGCCCCTTTATAGTGAGAAACTGGTGTATAGTGATGTTATTCCTAACTTAAAGTATAACTAAAGGCAAAACTATTTTCTTCTCGGTTTTGGATAGAGGGGAGAGGGATTAGAACCCCTGTAAGTTGTTATGTGCCCCTGTTAGGGAGATTCACCCTCTCTATTTGTCCTGAATTTTGGATTGGCAACAGACTACTAATAGAGGGGTAAACGGCCAATAGGGACACCAGTTCTAGTGACCCTGGTGAGACACCAGGGATTTTCTCTCACTTCCTGTTTCGGTTATGGGACAGGAAGTAGAGGGAAGTCTCGATGAGACAGAGATGGCAAAAAAAACCTGTTGGTAGTTATAACCCTCCCTTCATCTATCCTAAATAAAAAAAAGTTTACGAAACAATGCCTTCTATTTCTCCCAGCCTCCTCCAGATTCCATTGTTTTTTGCTGTTGTTATCCAACTGTTAGAGAATGGCTACGTTCATTCTCCATGGTCCCACTGTATGCCACCTTCTCATGCTGGCTCCTGAGTTGGACTAGGGTCTATGGACTATTAAAGAAAAAAGAGGGTGACACAATTGTGAATGTACCACTGCTCCATCCCTGGAAAGGTGCTAGAAGACAACAAGAAAATCTCCCCTGGGACTTTAATGCACCAACAATACAAATTAACTATGCAAAATAGCAGTAAAAAACAGGTTTTATTGTAGTTCCATATAAAAAATATTTTGTTAATTAAAAACAAAAAACTCTTTGTGTATGAGACTTAAATATATTGTGTACAACTTGTTCATTATACCATTTTGATGTATTATCTGTTTAAACAGTACATTGTATAATTTACATAGCATGTGTACATTAAAAGGAACAACATTAGAGATTACAGCACACCATGACTTTCCCCAGTATATCTGTTCCAACGCGTTTTGACTATTTACAAGTATTCATCAGGGGAAACTGGAGGAATGCATTTATCACCGTAATATAAAGACCATTAATGTTGTCTAGAAAGTCAGAAATTTGCCTTGAGGGACCAACATCTCTACCTGGGTGACTGAAACCCATAGGGAGCCAGAGCAGGGTGTAAGCTCAACCGACAGCAAACATTCACAGCCCGCCCTCTCTGTTGGTCACTGTTCTGAAATTTCACAGGGGATTGACAATAAGAAATCAACAAATGTGCCCAAGAGCTGTGTATAAATTCCCATACCTAAAAGGCTTGCATGGAGCACCCTTTTGGGACTGACAGAGGAGTGTCACTGTTGTTCCTGCACATTGAGAAAGTTAAACTGGGGAAAGTCATGGCGTGTTGCCAGTGTTGTTTCTTTTAATGTTCATGTGCTATGTAAATTATGCAATGTACTGTTTAAACAGATGATACATTACAATAGTATAATGAACAGGTTGTGCACAATATCTTTTAAGTCTCATACACAAAAACTAGAGTTTTTTGTTTTTAATTAACAAAATATTTTTTATATGGAACTACAATAAAATCTAGTTTTTACTGATATTTTGGATAGTTATTTTTTATTGTTGCTGCATTAAAGTCCCAGGGGAGATTTTCTTGTTGTCTTCTAGGGTCTATGGACTATGGGTATTGGGTTTGTAGTAAATATAGATCAGTGCACCTCGACCTCTCCATGGCCTTCGACACAGTCGACCACCCCCTCCTCCTTAATAAACTACACTCCCTTGGCATCAGGGACTTTGCTCTCTCCTGGTTCTCCTCTTACCTATCCCAACGTTCCTTCAGCGTCACCTATAACGCTGGCTACTCCCCCTCTCTGTTGGGGTCCCCCAAGGCTCTGTCCTTGGACCCCTTCTCTTCTCCATCTATACCTCATCCCTTGGCAAACTGATACACTCCCACGGCTTCAACTATCACCTCTATGCCGACGACATACAAATTTACCTCTCCACCCCTCACCCCCTCAGTCTCCGCCCGCATCACCCACCTCCTAAACGACATATCAGACTGGATGTCACTCCATTTCCTCAAGTTAAACCTCTCCAAAACAGAGCTCCTAGTTTTCCCCCCAGCCTGAGCCCCCCCCATCCTCTCCATCACGCCTAACAACGCTACCATCAATCCCACCCCGCAAGCCAAAGTCCTAGGTGTCACCCTGGACTCAAACCTTTCCTTCCAACCTCATGTCCAATCACTATCAAATTCATGCAGGCTCCACCTCTGCAACATCTCCAAGATAGGTATGTTCCTCACCCCAGACACCACTAAACTCGTACACTCCCTTATTATCTCACGCCTAGACTACTGCAACTCCCTTCTCACCGGCCTACCCCAACACAGGCTATCCCCGCTCCAGTCTATCCTGAACTCAGCGGCTAGAATCATCCACCTCACCAACCGCTCCACTTCTGCCACCCCCCTCTGCCAATCCCTTCACTGGCTCCCGATTGCCCAATGCATTAAATTCAAATTACTAACTCTGACATACAAAGCTATTCATAACGCTGCCCCAAACTACCTCACTGACCTGATACCCATATACCACCCTACCCGTGCCCTTCGCTCCTCACAAGACCTCCTACTCTCTAGCTCCCTGGTCTCCTCCTCCCACGCCCGACTGCAGGACTTCTCCAGGACTTCCCCCATCCTCTGGAACTCCCTAGCCCAATCCATCAGACTGTCACCTACCCTCCTCACCTTCAGGTGCACCCTGAAAACCCATCTCTTCAGGGAAGCCTACCCCACCCTCACCTAACAGCCGTTCTCCTCCACTCCTCCTACCACTCCATCCCCCACAGCCACTTCCTCCTGTACCACTACCCCCTCCCTCCTAGATTGTAAGCTCGAAAGAACAGGGACCTCGAACCCCTTGTGTATTGTATTGTTACTGTATTGTCTCATGTACTGTCCCCCCACTTTAATGTACAGCGCTGAGCAAACCTTTTGGCACTATATAAACACTGTATAATAATAATAATAGTGCACAACCCCAAATAATGTGCACTACTCATTCCAAACAGAAGTGATGGGAAAAATAAGAGGTTTGGAAACTTACAGAAGACATTATAAGGAGGCAGAAAACACAGTAAGAATCAATTTCCTAAAAATACTCTGGGGGACAGTTAAGTAGTTGATGTGCATGGATTATATTTGGAGAATACGCATTTCATTTAATGCCACTTTAATGAAAAGCCCCCTTATTGGCCCTTCTAAACTTGGTGGCCATAGTTCAAAGGCAATGCAGTGCATAGTGTTTATAAAAATACTTCTGAGAAAATCTGCACATAGGTTTTCCAGAACTGCTATTCTGGAACCCATAGGATTTGCCTGGAACCCAAAGTAGTAGCAAACCCAAACCTTGTCCCTACAGTTGATGTTCATAAAGGCAATATACTGTTTATAGGTTGGAAAAGTGCATTACTTTTCTCTGTGTTACTAAAATGAATATTACCACAGTAAACAAAGAGAACATTTTTAAAATCTCCCTAAGGTTTTGTTTTATTTTTCAGAAACATGATTTGTTTTGCACTAAATTGAATTAAAAACAAAGTAAAATTAACAGGAATAAACAGCACATTAATCAGATTTAATTAGGTTTGCAATACATCAAGCTGTTATATGGGGAGCTTTGTGTCCTGTAGTCTCAGGCATATGCTCCCTGTAGCATATGTCCTTCTTTAGCAAAATTGATTCATAAGTACAAAAAACATATGGTAAAAAATGCCAGGGATTTCTGATAGAAAAGAAAGGCCAGTTTAAAGTCTCAGCTGACTTCTATCCACTGGCAGCCAGCAAGACCAGCATCTGAATCCCTGTCACTGTTCCAGTCATCATGAAGCTTTTACATTGATTTGGGGATTCTTGTGCATCATTCTACGCATGTAAAAGTCAGAGGAGATATGACTTCTGAGATGTCTCTGTAGATTCATGAGTTGTTAAGGTCAGAACAAGTTAATAGATTTTTATCTTTATGGCAAAAGAACCTATTATACTGTTGGGAAATGTATGTCAACGATACTCTTACAGCTTTTCTCGAGGAAAAAAGTTGTATTCTTTTTTTCACAACCCAGCATCACTTAAAAGGAAGCATGTACTGAAATTTGCAGGCTAACATTTCTGACCTTCTAAAAATACTGGCATTCCCCAGTCCTAGTACTTTAAATCATTGACCTAGAACTAGCATGCAGCATGGTATGTCAGGGAAAAATCAAAACCAATGATCTACATACCTGTTTGGGGTCAATGACTTAGAAAATACTGAAGTCAGCAATAGCAGTTCTGTAATAAACAGTAAAGGTTTCCTTTCGGAAAAACATAATTGAACATAGTTTAAAAATAGACAGATAGCAATTAAATAATCCCATATCATTATACTATTACAACCTTGGTGTCCAAACTGTGGCTTGGGGGCCACATACAGCACTTATTGTGAGTCAGTAACTTGTTTGATTCATTTTGCTTACTTTTTCTGTACTGTCCACCCACTTTCTCCCTTTTCATAATGGATTTTGATGAGAGAAATATCTTACATATGTAATATTTAATGGTACTGCATGGAGTACAGACATGAAAGCATTGATTTTTAAAGGGGCTGTAATAGCAGTGTTCACTATCCGTCTTTTGTAATGTGTCTAAAGTCTATGATTGTTTCCTATAGCATGTCCCCAGTCTTAAGAAACTCCTATAGAATGTTTCTAGTTTCTGTAGAGCCAGCACAAGCACTGGACACTTTTATAGCCTGGTTGTAGTCTCTGACTATCTCCTGCTACAAGTTTGCAGTTTCTGATAGCTTTCTGTAGTGTTATATTAATTAAAACTTAAACCTCAATAAAATTAAGGGGTTGGCAGATACATGGCAAATGAGGTTTAATGTTGGAAAATGTAAGGTAATGCATTTGTGGGCTAAAAAATATGAATGCAAGTTACTTAGGAGGATAACCTCTGAGGGAGTCTAGGACAGAAAAAGATCTGGGGGTCCTAGTAGAAGAAAGACTCAGCAATGGCATGCAATGCTAAGCTGCAGCAAGCAAATCTAGTAGAATATTAACATGCATTAAAAAGGGAATTTGCTCAAGAGATAAAACTATAATCTTGCTACTTTATAAAGCTCTGGTTTTGCCACAACTGGAGTATGCCATCTATTTCTGAAAGTATGTACTGGAACTGGAGAGAGTCCAGAGAAGGGCAACGAAGTAAATAAGGGGACTGGAGTACCTCAGTTATGAGGAATGACTACAAACATTAAACCTATATTCCCTGGAGAAGAAACTTTTGAGAGGAGATATGATAGCGATATATGAATACCTCAATGGTGATTCTGGCATAAAGAATAAACCATTCAGTCTCAGGGAGTATGAGAAGACACAGGGCCACTCATTGAAACTAGAGGTTGGTTCCTGCAACAAATTTTGAAGGTGCTGGATCCATGAATGTTGCTGTACCATCTGGATAGTCAACTTTAGGTTGTCCAAAAGAGTCCATACTGACTGTTCCCTCAGCAGATTGTTGGCTAAGTATACCACAAATGGTATGCCATAAGAATGCAGTGGGAGTAGTACAGGACCAGCACCTTGGTGAATACACAAGGTGCAGAAAAGAGACCAAAGGCCAGAGGCCCACAGCAAAGCATAGGACTTGTTGATGTGATAATGCAGGAGCCAAATGGCAAAGTGTAGGAGCCAGTGGTGTGCTGGAAAGATGGGGACATGTAAGTAAACATCTTTGGTGTCAACAGAAGCCTGGGCAAAGAGAAGCGGTGGTAGAGGTGCCAAGCTTAGGGGGTCTCGATGTGGTGGTAAAAAGAGTAGAGAAACAAAGGGGATGTGTCTTATCAGACAGAGGGAGAAGACCTAGTATTCTGTTTTTTATGCTTCTGCTGCTGGGGAAGATGGCTGCTCTTGCCAGCCAGTAGCATCCTTAATGATGATGTCAAATTCTGGTATAAAGAGACACTCCCTCAAAGGCCATGTGGATCATAAAATGTTTTACACAAGGGTTTCACAGTACCACACTTTAGCCAAAGTGCATATGTACTGATATAAGACATGTGAGAGTTAATAAGACAGGGCAGAGAAATGAGAGAGGAAGCTTATTTGGTCATCCGCCACAATTGTTTATTCCTTATGCACTCAGAGATTGTTGTACATTTACACCAAAATAATTTTGTATCATACAACAATCCCATGGTATGTTTGGCCAGTTTATGCTTATTGTAATTGGTCAGATCTTCAACTCATGTATGGACACCATTAGATATTCATGCCATGAAGGCTCATTTATAAACTAAGTATTTTTAATCCAACTTCCAGTGTTTTATATGCAATGCACACAACATCACTAGAGGTGAGCAGTGAGGTGTTTGTGAATCAGTCCTTACTTGGGATGATATGTATTTTTCTAGAGCAGTGTTTATGGATGAAATCGTAATGATTGCTGGCTCATTTACACAAGCTAAAAACATGTGAGTGACTGGCTTCTGACAGAATGAAGTGCCCCTGCCAAGAAAAACATTCTAGGTGAAAACATTATTGCTCTCAAGAATATTCTGTATTTATATGAACAGGTACATTTCCAGTCCTGGTTAGACATCTAGCAGGCTGTAGAAAAGTGAGCAGAGAGCCTGGGATGATCAGGGGACTGAGTGACTGCTTTGGTGTCTTTCATGCATAGTGAACAATGGATTGAAATGTGCTGCTGAAGAGTGTGATGACTTTGTCTTGTACAAAATGCGCATAGGGACACTTTTGGGTCAAGTTGACTGGTAGGCTTCAACGATCAAACGTGTCACACCTGTCTCGGCCACTAGTGCAGGTGTTCTAGGTCAGCTCTCGCTGTGGTTATCAATCGCTGACAGTTGACAGTTTAATTTTACACCACAAGCACCTCATTACTTGTGTAGGCATTTGAAGAACATGTGGGCACTGGATTGGATCAGTGATCAATGACAAAGGTTGCACAGGGTGCAAATGGTAGCAGCAAAAGTGAAGGTCTCCTTGCATGAGTTGGCAGTGGTCGGAATACATGACAGGGGGAGTTTAACTGACAAACAGTCTGTCACTTCTTAAAGAATGGGTGCTTGCAAGGGAACTGGCTCTACACTATAAAATTCAGCTAAACATTAAAAAGTGTCTTGTTCTGAAAATGCTCTAAAGCATGTAAATGAGTTGTAAATCTATAAAAATTGATACTCCTCATGCATCTGTGCACTGCAAAATGGAATTATATAGATGTACTTTAATATTTTATTACTGGCAACTGAGATGCGCAGCGCTTGTGTTATTAAATCATTGTTTTATAACTATATTATATCACATTCATGCGTGTCTTACAACTGATGCATACTTTACTGGGATGAGTTTTATTTTTACATGATCTGACTAGTAATTTAGGTCACCAGTGGCAATATCTGTAAGAGAAGGTGATAGAGAGTAAGGTGATTGATTACAGGTCAGTCTAACTATAACAGATATTTTAGCTTTGGGAGATGCTGGCAAGATGAATTACCTACTAGCTTTTTATCTTCCTCTGGGACTCCAGCTGCTTGATCTCTGTACCTGAACGTCCACCCACTTATCATGGCAATAATATGGTGGTCTTGCTTTGCATGTTGGAATTTGCTATCATTTTAAATTGTGGAAAATAGAGCAGCAGGAAGGAGTTCACACCAGCAGAGTTGGCATGCACTGCACACCGTTGCCCATCGCAGCACCAACCCAAGAACAAAGAAATCAACCTCATGTCCTGTGGCTTCAGTTTACAACATGCTGCATCTGCGGGTTCTGAAAAAAATATGGGATATTCTGTATTATTATGCAGCATATAGTGGTGCACTGTAACACATGGCAGTGTGCCCCATCACATAGAATTACATAGAAATAAAATAAAAATATCAAAGCAAGCGCTGCAATGCATTTAACAACACATTGCAGCACATAGCTTGTGTTCACAGCTCATTCCAGCAAACACACATAGAAATATACGCTGTGAACCAACCCTGAGATTAAATGAGAGGGACAAGCAAAAATGTTGGCGATAATGAAATCCAAAGCTTACACGTTTCCTGGATTTAATGAATGCAATTGTTTTGTGAGCCCATAATTAGCCTCTCATAATTCAGGAACTAATGTAATTGATTGATTTTTCATCATTGTTTTAATGCTACTAATTTCTTGCATACCTATTGGTTGACAGGAATTTAACTTAACCATCAAATGGCTACATCCACAACTTGTATATAATTATATTAAAATAATTTTGATAAAAATAGGTAAAGACAGAAAACAATGATTTGGAAGAAGCACCAGCCATTTTTATTTTACCATACATACTGTACCTGGATCTTAGTAGACACCTTACTACATATAGTTATACAAAATGTTACAGAATCATGTAAATAGATTACAATATACTGAATAACCAGCCCATACACAAGAAATAGAATGTCAGTGGAGGAGATTTACTAAAACTGCAAGGTGCAAAATCTGGTGCAGCTATGCATAGAAACCAATTGGCTTCCAGGTTTTATTGTTAAAGCTTAATTGAACAAGCTGAAGTTAGAAGTTGGTTACCTGTCATGCTGCACCAGATTCTGAGTGCTCCAGTTTTAGTAAAAAGGTGTAACTTTTTGGATCCATTGGCAAGTTTGATTTTATTAATACATTTTACTATTCTTTGTGATTTCTATTTAGCAGCCATTCAGGTAAGGATTTGCTTTCTTAAGCCCCGTACACACAGGCTGAATGTCGGCTGGTATCGACCAGTTCAATAGAAACCGGTGAACAGTCGACCTCTGTGTACACCAGCCTGTTCGAGAGAAGCTGGCCGAATGGTTGGCTTCTGTTGACTGGGCATTCTGGAAAACCAGCATCTGATCAGTACTGGCAGCCAATAGCTACGAGTGCTGACCAGTGTGTTCTGGAGGGGGGCAGTCCCCCTGTCAGAACACAATAGCTCAGTGGGGAGATTGCTGTACAAACATTAGATAGTTAGTACAGTGAGCTCCTCCCGTGCTCTTCAGTTCTTTTTTTGAATTAGCCTACTGGGTTGAACGAAAAAAAAAAACTGATAGTGTGTACCCCAGCATTATAGTGGACATATGTAAGTGTTAAATGTGCCTAATTAATGCCCTTAACTAACTTCTATCTTGACATTTTCCTGACAAATAGTGCACTTCCTGTGCAGAGCAAGGTAAGTTAGGGTAAAAAACCAGCACCTACAGGTAATACAGGTGCCTAATCAATTCCCTCTGCTTAGCTTTTTTGACCAAACCTATTATAGTTCAGATCCTCTTTAAATTTGTCAACGGAACATTTTTGACATCTTTGTTGTTGCTGTTGCATGGTGCTTTCAGAGCTAAACTTACTTAGAGCCAGGATTCATTCACATGTTTGATTTATATACCACAAGTCAGAAAACCCCGTGGATTTGTGGTGATAAGATGTCCTAGGGTGAAGTGTCTCACTGGTGTGTGCAAGAATTTGAGATCCCATATCTGAATAGTACAATGGCCTATAATGTGCAGGTTCAATAAATGTCACTGCAGACCTGATATGTGAATGAGCTCTTTATAATCTATGTGGTTGCTCATTTGGCTTGCTGAATTGTGTGTGTAAGCTTTGGGCAAAATTGACCTTTCAATGATCTCATTCTAGAAGCTGTCACACACTATATGGGTAACTTTAGGGGGTCACTACTCTGAAGACTAAAAAAAATGTTAGTTCTGAGCAGAAGCTGATTAGTTAAGTTACTCATAGTCTTCATCTATGTCTTAGGACTTCAGCAGCAAAATCTCTGGTTCTCATCTCCAGTTCCTGCTATTGCATAGTTTTATTATCGCTAATGCTTTCTGTATCATGAAACATGAAAAACCCAACAAGATGGACAAAATAAACCCCTTTATCATTTTTTTAGGTAAAACCTAGGCATTCAAGTGCAGGAATCTCACTCCCCATAACAGTTGGATGGGCTAGCTTCTTGAAGTGAACCTGTGCTTTGCCAATGCAGAACAAACAGGTTCACTTCCCTCCATTTGTCCAACCGGGCATGCTCATCTTCTCTTCTACATTGCTATTTTTGGCTGCCAGGATAAGGAAAAGCCATGCTCTGTTACACGGAGCTATGAATTCTCCCCATTAGACAGCACTGGTGCTTTGTGATTTGCCGAGGGAGTAAGTCACATGCTCTTACATCCATGCAGGAAAGTACTAGGTAGGAGGATGGATGTAAACGTAAGTGCTGATAGGGAGGGGAAAAAATGAAACCTGTTGCTTTAACCCTTTTCAGTACCTAAATGGGATGATTTATTAGCATATATAATCTGCAGAAATCCATAGCAATGCTTATTTAAATGTCAGCATTCATCTGTTTTGAACAGTAGGCAATAAAATACATTCTTTGATTGGTTGCTGTGAGTTACTCTTCTTTGCACAGGGCTCTTCATGTCTGTTGCAATGAGTAGCAAGTGTTCTATGTTCTTGTTCTCTCTCTGTTGACATGTAATAAAGTGTGTAATAAATGGGAGCATTTGAAATACAATTAGGAGCTTGTATGCGGTGGGAGAAGAGAGCCATGTGCCCTCAGTAGATGGATGAAGTACATAGTAGTTTTGAGGTTATTTGGAGAAGGAAGAAAAACTGCCCACATGTAATGATGAGGGGAGAGAGGCTGCTGGGTTAAACCTGTGTCTGTTGATTGGTGAAGAAAAGAACCTTTGTTTAACCTGGGAGGGAGCTGAAATAGGATAGGAGAGATTTGTAGTTAAGGAAGTCATCTACAGGATGAGATTTCCTCTACAGCGAGACATTTCTTTAGCTACATCTTAAACAAAGTGTGTCATCCTGATTTTCCTCTCTTCCCCCAACAAGTGAAGTTAGCTAAAAGTACATTTGATAGTATTGTCAGAGGATATTATTTTCAAGCAAATTAATTTAGCTTACACTATATGACTGCACACCAATGCAAAATGTAAACAATTGAACATATTAAGTTCAGGGCAGTTTAGGGCAATACTGCAATAGGCATATACTATATATCTCAAACAGATTAGCAAAATACATTTTAATGTAAACAATTCATCAGTCGCATTATCCTGGCACAGAGAGCATTCCATACCCACACAAAAGAGAATAAAAAAGAGTGTATATCCAGCATTATATACAATGTTCCCTCTATTTATAAAAACAGATGCAGGTCAACATCCATGTTTAAACCTCTATAGTATATGGTATTACGTCTATGGATCCACTATACTGTGGATAAAAAAGTCTACACACCCTTGTTAAAATGTCAGGTTTCTGTGATGTAAAAAAAATGAGACAAAGATAAATCATTTCAGAACTTTTTTCCACCTTTAATGTAACCTATAAACTGTACAACTCTGTTGAACACCAAACTGAAATCTTTTAGGTGGAGGGAAGTAAAAATAAAAAACTAAAAATATGGTTGCATAAGTGTGCACACCCTTAAACTAATACTTTGTAAAAGCACCTTTTGATTTTATTCCAGCGCTCAGTATTTTTGGGAATGAAATATACAAATAATATGCTCAGTGAAAAATAGTAACAATGAACCTTTCCTCCAATCTGTGAGTATAATAAAGTCCCGAAGATAAATCAAAAGTCCATAATCAAATACCAAAAATTTTTTTTTTTTTTAAAAAAATCAAATATCCCTTCAAAAATAAATAAATCAAAAGTGTCCAAAAATTGTGATAATCTCCTCAGCCTCTTGCAGCAACTTGATTTACCTCAAACAAAACAAAATAAAAAACCACATAGTGCATTATCCTTAATAAATACAAATTATATAAAAAATAATCCAGTGATATTTCACCCAAGTGAAAAAGGTGTAAACAACAAAAACATGTGCCAATACACTATGTATAGTGAAAAACCGTGCAAGTGAATCACTCTTTTTTGTGCTTATAAACACACGCCACAGAGTCCACTTCTACTAAAGTAAGGAGTGAATACCCTTACCAATATTTAAATCACTTTATGCCTTAGTAACAATCCCCAAGAAGACTGTGTGATGGGATGAGTTATTTTCGGCCAATATCCTCACATTTCACTTCCACCTCATAGTACCATGTGAATGCATCCACACTAGTGTTTCAGACCGGTCTCCACCATATCCGCCATCCAGATACCCATGTATGAAACAAATAATAGTGTAATACCGCCACACACTCAAATTCAAAAGCTTTAATGGTACTGCTTACAGTGTTAAAATCTTTCTTATCGCATGACATATATGGAAAAACCTTTTTGCCGTCACCAATCCAGGAGAGTCCGAACCGCTTCTCACAGTCACTATTCCCCTCTCCAAGATGGCCGCCGCTCCACTTCCGGTTCCTCGTTTGCGCCTGACGTCACTTCCCCCTGACGCGTTTCGTCATTGGACGTAATCATAAAGGGTACCACGTCCAATTACGAAATGCGTCAGAGGGAAGTGACGTCAGACGCAAACGAGGAACCGGAAGTGGAGCGGCGGCATATTATTTGTATATTTTGTACACCTCTAAGGGTAGGGGTGAAGTGTGCTTATACAGCAATTTGGGATTTAGGGTGATTATTTATTATTATTTTTGGGAATGAGTCTATCAGCATGGTACATCTTGACTTGGCAATATTTGCCCAGTCTTCCTTGCAAAAACACTCCAAATCTGTCAGATTGCAAGGGCATATCCTGTGCACAGCCCTCTTCAGATTACCCCAGAGATTTTTGATCAGATTCAGGTCTGGGCTCTGGCTGGGCCATTCCAAAACGTTAATCTTCTTTTGGTGAAGTCATTCCTTTGTTGATTTGGATGTATGCTTTGGGTCGTTGTCATGCTGAAATATGAAGTTCCTCTTCATGCTCAGATTTCCAGCAGAAGCCTTAAATTTTGTGCCAATATTGACTGGTATTTGGAACTGGTATTTTGGAACTTTCCAGCTGAAGAAAAACAGCCCCAAAGCATGATGCTGCCACCACCATGCTTCACTGTGGGTATAGTGTTCTTTTGGTGATGTGCAGTGTAGTTTTTGCACCAAACATATCTTTTGGAATTATGACCAGAAAGTTCAGCCTTGGTTTCATCAGACCATAACACATTTTCCCAAATGCTTTTGAGAGACTTCAAATGTGTTTTTGCAAACTTTAGCTGAGCTTGGATATTTTTCTTTTTAAGAAAAGGCTTCCGTCTTGCCACTCTACCCCATAGCCCAGACATATGAAGAATAAAGGAGATTGTTGTCGCATGTACCACACAGCCAGTACTTGCCAGATATTCCTGCAGCACCTTCCTCATCTTTTCATCAATTTTGGAGGGATGTCCAGTTCTTGGTGATGTCACTGTTGCACCATATTTTCTCCATTTGATGATGCCTGTCTTCATTGTGTTCCATGGTATATCTAATTCCTTGGACATTCTGTTGTACCCTTCTCCTGACTGATATCTTTTAACAATGAGATCCCTCTGATGCTATAGAAGCTCTCTGCGGACCATGGCTTTTGCTGTAGGATGCGACTAAGAAAATGTCAGGAAAGACCTATTAGAACAGCTGAACTTTATTTGGGGATAATCAGAGGCACTTTAAATGATGGCAGGTATGTACTGACTCCTATTTAACATAATATTGAATGTGATTGCTTAATTCTGGACACAGGTACATCCCCAGTTATAAGAGGGTGTGCACACTTATGCAACCACATTATTTTAGTTCATGTTTACTCCCCCCCCCTAAAATATTTCAATTTGTTTTTCAATTGAGCTGTACAGTTTATAGGTCACATGAAAGGTGGAAAATGTTCTGCAATTATTCATCTTTGTCTCTTTTTTTACATCACAGAAACCTGACATTTTAACAGGGGTGTGTAGACTTTTTATATCCACTGTATGTCTATATTTCAGTATAAGCTTTTTATTACCCCCTTGTCTGGGTGGTGCTGCATGGTCTAAAACCATGTACTTGAATTGGGACACTCAATTTGAGTACTGTACTTTCTTATCTCTAATAGAATACTTGTGACTAGAGATGAGCGAATCGAACATGGCGAAGTGGAATTCGTTTCGAATATCAGGAAAAATTTGATTCGCACCGAATCCGAAAATTAGCAAACTTCGGATGCACGAATCGAATTTTCCCAAAAATGGCGGCGACATGTGTGGCGACGGAGCGGGGATCTCTGGGAAGGCGCGCAGACAAGGCGCGCTGACCCATAATGCATTCATTCATGACATGTGATCGCATTAGCCAATCAGCAGCCAGCCAGCCAGCACTGTGTAATGGTGGAGCTATAAATTGCGGCCATCTTACAATTCTCCATTAGCCTCCGGTCATTCAAGAGAGACAGACCTGTCTGTATTAGGGACAGAGTTAGGGCCGGAGAGACTTTAGGGCCACAGAATCGTTACTTAGGGACACAGAATCGTTACTTAAAGACACAGAATCGTTACTCAGGGACACAGAATTGTTACTCAGGGACACAGAATTGTTACTCAGGGACAGACACAGAATTGTTACTCAGGGACACAGAATTTTTACTCAGGGACACAGAATTGTTACTGAGGGACACAGAATCGTTACTGAGGGACACAGAATTGTTACTCAGGGACACAGAATTGTTACTCAGGGACACAGAATTGTTACTCAGGGACAGACACAGAATTGTTACTCAGGGACACAGAATTGTTACTCAGGGACACAGAATTGTTACTGAGGGACACAGAATTGTTACTCAGGGACACAGAATTGTTACTCAGAGACAGACACAGAATTGTTACTCAGGGACACAGAATTGTTACTCAGGGACACAGAATTGTTACTGAGGGACACAGAATTGTTACTGAGGGACACAGAATCGTTACTCAGGGACACAGAATTGTTACTCAGGGACACAGAATCGTTACTCAGGCACACAGAATCGTTACTGAGGGACACAGAATCGTTACTGAGGGACACAGAATCATTACTCAGGGACACAGAATCGTTACTCAGGGACACAGAATCGTTACTCAGGGACACAGAATTGTTACTCAGAGACACAGAATTGTTACTGAGGGACACAGAATCATTACTGAGGGACACAGAATCGTTACTCAGGGACACAGAATTGTTACTCAGAGACACAGAATTGTTACTCAGGGACACAGAATTGTTACTGAGGGACACAGAATCGTTACTGAAGGACACAGAATCGTTACTCAGGGACACAGAATCGTTACTCAGGGACACAGAATTGTTACTCAGGGACACAGAATTGTTACTCAGGGACATAGAATTGTTACTCAGGGACACAGAATCGTTACTCAGGGACACAGAATCGTTACTCAGGGACACAGAATCGTTACTGAGGGACACAGAATCGTTACTCAGGGACACAGAATCGTTACTCAGGGACATAGAATCTTACTCAGGGACACAGAATCGTTACTGAGGGACACAGAATCGTTACTCAGGGACACAGAATCGTTACTCAGGGACACAGAATCGTTACTCAGGGACACAGAATTGTTACTGAGGGACACAGAATCGTTACTCAGGGACACAGAATCGTTACTCAGGGACACAGAATCGTTACTCAGGGACACAGAATTGTTACTCAGGGACACAGAATCGTTACTCAGGGACACAGAATCGTTACTGAGGGACACAGAATCGTTACTGAGGGACACAGAATTGTTACTCAGGGACACAGAATTGTTACTCAGGGACACAGAATTGTTACTCAGGGACAGACACAGAATTGTTACTCAGGGACAGACACAGAATTGTTACTGAGGGACACAGAATTGTTACTCAGGGACACAGAATTGTTACTGAGGGACACAGAATCGTTACTCAGGGACACAGAATCGTTACTCAGGGATACAGAATCGTTACTCAGGGACACAGAATTGTTACTCAGGGACACAGAATCGTTACTCAGGGACACAGAATCGTTACTCAGGGACACAGAATCGTTGAATTAAAGAGTATGTCAGACAACACGCAGAGGAGTGGCAGAGGAGGCAATGTTTCAGGAGCGAGCAGACGTGGCAGCAGAGGAAGGGGTCGAGGCAGCACTAGTCGCAGCCAGAGGCCAGTGCTCCCGGTGTCATCCAGCGGTCGTGTCTCCACCGACAACCCTGCCGTCATCGATTGGTTGGCTCGGTCGTCTTCCTCTTCCCAGGTCACCTCTGACACCTACAGCCAACGGTCGGTGGGTACGTCAGACACAACCGTTAGTTGGCATGGCCCGGGAGCAAGCCCACTGAAATCATGTGTCCTCTACCTGCCCCTGTCCTTTGGTGTTCCCTCACCAAGCGAAGTATCGCATGCTGTGGGCTCAGCCCCACTGTACAGTGAGGAAGAGCTAACAGAGGGCGGTCAGGAACGGGGGGAGACATCCGCCTCTTCAGCAGCCAGGCGAAGAAGTACTGGCAAGGAGAGTGGCTCGGTAGCCGGTCTAGAGACAGGTCTGTCTCCTGACCCACACGCAGCCGAGGGGGCTAGTAGTGAGGCGGAGACCCTAATTGATGATGATGAGGCTGATCGCACTTGGCAGCCTCGTCGTCATCTGCCAGGCCCGTAATCTGCCATGGGCCCCCGTACCGACTCCTCATGCTGCTGCCAGGCCCGTAATCTGTCATGGGCCCCTGTACCGCCTCCTCATGCTGCTGCCAGGTCCAGAGTGTGTCATGGGTCCCTGTACGGCCTCCCATTGCTGCTGTCTTCATCGCCACACTCTGCCATGTGCCACTTTCAGGTCTCCTCACATTGCTGGTGGGTTCCATTTTGTCATAGGGTGCTGGCAGATTACGGGCCTCCCATTGCTGCTGCCAGGCCCGTAATCTGTCATGGGCCCCTGTACCGCCTCCTCATGCTGCTGCCAGGTCCAGAGTGTGTCATGGGTCCCTGTACGGCCTCCCATTGCTGCTGTCTCCATCGCCACACTCTGCCATGTGCCACTTTCAGGTCTCCTCACACTGCTGGTGGGTTCCATTTTGTCATAGGGTGCTGGCAGATTACGGGCCTCCCATTGCTGCTGCCAGGCCCGTAATCTGTCATGGGTCCCTGTACCGCCTCCTCATGCTGCTGCCAGGTCCAGAGTGTGTCATGGGTCCCTGTACGGCCTCCCATTGCTGCTGTCTCCATCGCCACACTCTGCCATGTGCCACTTTCAGGTCTCCTCACACTGCTGGTGGGTTTCATTTTGTCATAGGGTGCTGGCAGATTACGGGCCTCCCATTGCTGCTGCCAGGCCCGTAATCTGTCATGGGCCCCTTTACCGCCTCCTCATGCTGCTGCCAGGTCCAGAGTGTGTCATGGGTCCCTGTACGGCCTCCCATTGCTGCTGTCTCCATCGCCACACTCTGCCATGTGCCACTTTCAGGTCTCCTCACACTGCTGGTGGGTTCCATTTTGTCATAGGGTGCTGGCAGATTACGGGCCTCCCATTGCTGCTGCCAGGCCCGTAATCTGCCATGGGCCCCCGTACCGACTCCTCATGCTGCTGCCAGGCCCGTAATCTGTCATGGGCCCCTGTACCGCCTCCTCATGCTGCTGCCAGGTCCAGAGTGTGTCATGGGTCCCTGTACGGCCTCCCATTGCTGCTTTCTCCATCGCCACACTCTGCCATGTGCCACTTTCAGGTCTCCTCACACTGCTGGTGGGTTCCATTTTGTCATAGGGTGCTGGCAGATTACGGGCCTCCCATTGCTGCTGCCAGGCCCGTAATCTGTCATGGGCCCCTGTACCGCCTCCTCATGCTGCTGCCAGGTCCAGAGTGTGTCATGGGTCCCTGTACGGCCTCCCATTGCTGCTGTCTCCATCGCCACACTCTGCCATGTGCCACTTTCAGGTCTCCTCACACTGCTGGTGGGTTCCATTTTGTCATAGGGTGCTGGCAGATTACGGGCCTCCCATTGCTGCTGCCAGGCCCGTAATCTGTCATGGGCCCCTGTACCGCCTCCTCATGCTGCTGCCAGGTCCAGAGTGTGTCATGGGTCCCTGTACGGCCTCCCATTGCTGCTGTCTCCATCGCCACACTCTGCCATGTGCCACTTTCAGGTCTCCTCACACTGCTGGTGGGTTCCATTTTGTCATAGGGTGCTGGCAGATTACGGGCCTCCCATTGCTGCTGCCAGGCCCGTAATCTGCCATGGGCCCCCGTACCGACTTTCATGCTGTGACGTTGCAACAAGGTGGAATTCAACCCTACATATGTTAGACCGCCTTTACGAACAGCGAAAGGCCATCACCGATTTCCTGATGTTACAAGCGGATAAAGGTACTCCCCTGTGTAACTTAGATGTTAGCCATTGGTAGCTCATGCGTGACACCTGCCGCTTGCTCAGGCCCTTTGAGGAGGCCACGCTATTCGTGAGTCGGCAGGACTATGGGATGAACGACGTCATTCCTCTGTTGCACGTCCTGGAACAAATGCTGTTAACAATGGCTGGTCAGGGTGCGGTAGACGTGGCGCACAGATCTCAACGCCACATGACCCCTGTGGGGGCAGGACAGGAAGAAGAGGAGGAGGTAGAGGAGGACATTGGTGCTCAGGAATTATTGAGTGAAATGGGTGGTTTTTCCACTCAGCGGACAGGAGTGGAGGAGCAGGAGCATCTGGTAGAGGAGGAGGAAGAGGAGACAGAGGACCCAGACGCACCGTGGCAGTAGGCTGTGGAGATGGAGGCAGGGAGTCCCTCGCATTCCTTGGCACAAATGGCCCATAGCATGCTCGGTTGCTTGCGTAGCGACAGCCGAATAATAACCATCAGACAGAGGGATGACTTTTGGCTGTCCACCTTGTTGGACCCTCGCTACCGTTCAAAAATGGTGGCCTTTTTCACACCTGCTGAGAGGGAGGCCAAAATAACGTACTATAAAAACCACCTATGTAGTCAGTTGGTCTCTGCCTTTGTGCGCCAACGTCCATCCTCAGACACTGTGGGCCCTGTGCGCTCGCGTTCCGCTGCCATGGCAGCAGGGGAGGGGTGGGGTGGTAGGAGCAGTGGCAGCTCCACCAGCAGCGGCTGCCTCAGTCTGCAGTCGATGATGAGTAGCTTTCTTCACCAGCGCAGTGAGGAAACTACTAACCAGCCGCAGCAGCATCAGGTGGACCTTGAGCAGGACCTCAAACAACAGGCTTGGGCCTACTTGGACAGCACCCTGCCAACCAAAGTAGACAATCCCCTTGACTGATGGGCAACGAAACTTGACCTTTGGCCCCAACTAGCTGAATTTGCCCTTGAAAGGCTGTCATGCCCGGCCAGTAGCGTGGCATCGGAGCGCGTGTTTAGTGCGGCAGGAGGTATTGTAACTCCGCGGAGGACACGACTGTCCACCCAAAGTGTGGAGAGACTCACGTTTGTGAAAATGAATCAGGCGTGGATTAGTCTGGATTTCAAACCACCAGTTCCTGACACAACTGACTAAATCCGTCATGAATCATGCCCCAAACATGTTATTATTTTTAACATAGGCCTCTGTATGGTCTTCAATTTAAGCTGCTTACGCTTCGCCACTCTGCCATGGGCCCCTGTACCGCCTCCTCTTGCTGCTGCCAGGTCCAGAGTGTGTCATGGGTCCCTGTACGGCCTCCCATTGCTGCTGTCTCCATCGCCACACTCTGCCATGTGCCACTTTCAGGTCTCCTCACACTGCTGGTGGGTTCCATTTTGTCATAGGGTGCTGGCAGATTACGGGCCTCCCATTGCTGCTGCCAGGCCCGTAATCTGCCATGGGCCCCCGGACCGACTCCTCATGCTGCTGCCAGGCCCGTAATCTGTCATGGGCCCCTGTACCGCCTCCTCATGCTGCTGCCAGGTCCAGAATGTGTCATGGGTCCCTGTACGGCCTCCCATTGTTGCTGCCAGGCCCGTAATCTGCCATGGGCCCCTGTACCGCCTCCTCTTGCTGCTGCCAGGTCCAGAGTGTGTCATGGGTCCCTGTACGGCCTCCCATTGCTGCTGTCTCCATCGCCACACTCTGCCATGTGCCACTTTCAGGTCTCCTCACACTGCTGGTGGGTTCCATTTTGTCATAGGGTGCTGGCAGATTACGGGCCTCCCATTGCTGCTGCCAGGCCCGTAATCTGCCATGGGCCCCCGTACCGACTCCTCATGCTGCTGCCAGGCCCGTAATCTGTCATGGGCCCCTGTACCGCCTCCTCATGCTGCTGCCAGGTCCAGAGTGTGTCATGGGTCCCTGTACGGCCTCCCATTGCTGCTTTCTCCATCGCCACACTCTGCCATGTGCCACTTTCAGGTCTCCTCACACTGCTGGTGGGTTCCATTTTGTCATAGGGTGCTGTATGGCCTCCCATTGCTGCTGCCTCCACCGCCACACTGTGGCTCCACACTCTGGTTTTGGCCCCGTGACTGCCCAAATGAGTGAAGTGTGCGGTGAATCTAAGATCGACGGCACTCATCTGCATGTCATACTGACTGACAGTATTATTTCTCTTCCTCAGCAGACTCCAAGGGCATTTAAATTAAAGGTACAGTGTTCTGCACTAATATAAAGGCTCTCTGAAGCCTAGAAACACCCTTTTTATAAGTTAAATTCGCAGCGAATATATTCGACTCGAATCGAATTTATTCCGCGAATTCGCCGAATCAGCCGAATCGAATTTTTGAATAATTCGCTCATCTCTACTTGTGACAATCAATCTGTACTTTAGCTTCTGTGTGGTTTCTCCCACATAAT
Source organism: Staurois parvus (assembly GCF_062004578.1). Classification (NCBI taxonomy): domain Eukaryota; kingdom Metazoa; phylum Chordata; class Amphibia; order Anura; family Ranidae; genus Staurois; species Staurois parvus. The sequence goes on along the minus strand of NW_028317951.1, from coordinate 14,077,864 downwards.
ATAGTCCAAATGGGTACTTGATTACATATAAAGTCTCACATATTTAATACTCATTGATCATAATTTGATTAGATCAAAGAGACTACCTTTAGTCAAATTAGAGCAGTAAATGCAATTCAATAAAATGGAAGGTATAATTTTTCCAAGCACCTAGAGATATTTGTCTTTCAATATAATCACTTTGGGTTAGGGTGACTCTGCTGGAAAATTGTAGTGCCTCTCCTGAATGACTGTAATGGTACATTCTGAAATTCTAAAACAACTGGGCAACTATTTCTTGGGATAAGCTAATGTTTCTTTACAATGAAATTAAATGTGTTTTTTGTCGGGGTTTATTTCTAAGCCGACTTTTGAAAATTACAATGTGATTTTTTATATTGAGTTGAATGTAGTACCATATATACAGTTTATAATTTTCTAGATCAGCCATTCTCAACCAGGGATCCATAGGACCCTATGGTTCATCCAGAGGTTGCTAAATGTTCCTTGAGCTGTGGCTAATTGACCCCCATTTTACATAGTTAGTCTGGCTGAAAAAAGACAAAAGTCCATCTAATTCAACCATAAAGAGAAAAAAAAAAGTTATAATCCTATACCCACAGTTGATCCAACGGAAGGCAAAAAAACCCTAGCAAAGCATGATACAATTTGCTCCTGCAGGGGAAAAACAATTCCTTCTGATCCCCCGAGAGGCAATTGGATATTCACTGGATCATCTTTACCTATAAATGTTAGCATCCAGTTATATTCTGTGTATCTAAGAATGAATCCAGGCCTTTTTTAAAGCAATCTACTGAGCTGGCCAGAACCAACTCTTGAGGGAGTCTATTCCACATTTTACTGTGAAGAACCCCTTTCTGTATTTGGAGATTAAATCTCTTTTTCTCCAGATGTAAAGAGTGCCCCTTGTCCTTTGTGATTACCTCAGGGTAAATAACTCTACACCAAGTTCAATATATGAACCACTGATGTATTTATACATGTTGATCATATTCCCCCTTAATCGCCTCTTCTCAAGAGAGAATAAATTCAGTTCCTCTAATTTTTCCTCATAGCTGAGCTCCTCCGTGCCTCGTATCAGTTTGGTTGCTCTTCTCTGCACTTTCTCCAGTTCCGCAATATTCTTTTTGTGAATTGGTGCCCAAAACTGACCTGCATATTCCAGATGAGGTGTTACTAATGATTTGTACAGGGGTAAAATTATATCTCTCTCTGGAGTCTATACATCTTTTAATACAAGAGAAGATTTTGCTCGCTTTAGAAACCTCAGCTTGGCATTGCATGCCATTATTAAGCTTGTGATCTACCAGAACCCCCAGATCGTTCTCCACCATTGATTCCCCCACTATGTACGATGCATACATAATTTTATATTTATCAACATCAAACCTCATTTGCCACATAGTTGCCCAATTAAACAGTGCATTGAGGTCGGCTTGTAAGATGGAGACATCCTGGGGTTTATTTACTAAAGCTGGAGAGTCCAAAATCAGACTCCCTTCTGCATAGAAACCAATCAGCTTCCAGGTTTCATTGCCAAAGCTTCACTGAACAAGCTGAGGTTAGAAGCTGATTGGTTTCTATGCAGAAGGGAGTCTGATTTTGGACTCTCCAGCTTTAGTAAATAAACCCCCCTGTGTCCATCCATACTATGCCAGTCATTAAAGAGTCCCCAAAGATGAGAAACAATGGCTTTGAAATGACAGAGCTCAATTCTTTATGAGTGTATGCCATCCGGTCCAGGTGCTTTGTTCAACTTTATTGTGTCTAAATATTTCTGGATTATATCAGTTTTGAGCCAATGTGGATCATTTGGGGCTGTGTCAATACCATGCCCATTATGGACAAGAGCTCCCCCATGCTCCTTTGTATACACAGAGCTGAAGAAGGTATTTAATAAATTTGCCTTCTCTTTGTCCCCATTCACCCGCTCTAGAATATTTTGTAAAGTACCTACATGCTCAGACCTGACCTTTTTACTATTAATATATTTGAATAATTTTTTGGAGTTTGTCCTGCTACCTTTTGCTATAGTTTTCAATTTTTTCGGCCTTGATTTCCTTTTTACATATTCTGTCATTTGATCATTTGATGGTGTCTGCCTTGTTTCAGAGCCAACCCCACGAGTTTCAGTCTTCCTAGTGATCATCATTGGTCCCATTGAATCCTGATGAACTCAATTTAGTAAGAGTTCCCTACGACTCTACCAATATTTTAGGGGTTCCTCAGGAGTACAAAGATTGAGAAAGCCTGTCCTACATATTTAATAGATTGTGATAACTGTTAATAGCACGTCAGTGTTTTTGAAAATTGAAATCAAATAAAATATAGCAGCATCAGGAATATATTAACAATATCCATCATTTCTAAACAATAGGCTGACATTCCTTGCTTTAAAATTTGAATATCTTGGCTCTTAAGTGCACATGGTATATGGACTTCAGGTAAACAGATACATTAAGGGTTCAAATACATATATGTATACTTTCTAACCCCCACCTGAAAGGAAATTTAGCGATACAGATTACCAGTATCATAGACAAGTTACCAAACATCTATGTTATTTAAGTGTATTTTCCAAATGCTTTTTACAGTGCAGTAACATGGTCTTCACTAGCTATAGTTATACTATTGACTGAGGCCCCTCTGCTTGAGTCAGGTTCAGGCATTACAGACTTTACCACACTGAAAGTACTGAGAACAAAAGGATGAAAAATGGGATTTTTGAATAAAAAAATAATGGTACTTGTTTATAATGCACGATAGTTTCAAAAACGAAATTCCATCCAGTTAGGTTTTATCTCTACTTTAATCAATACTGCCTGGACAATGAATGAGCATCAGATCAGTGATGAGGTTTTTCATCTGTTCTCTATTCCTGAAAGGAAATGCAAACAAGTTCTGATTCATAAACTCCCCAAGTCATAGTCTTGCTTTGCAGGGGAAGCTGACATAAAGACAGATTTATGTACTTATGCTAATTGTTTGTAAAATTACATTTAATTATTTTTTAATGAATACATATCGGATTAAATGGTGTTTTTCTCTGCTTGTAGTTTAGCTGGTGGCTAATTTAATAAAAGTCGTAATCACTTTAGTGTATTTCTATAACTGATTGTGAGAAACTCCAGAAAACCCCTAAAAACTAAAGACATTAGTAAGTTAGGTTCAGCACTGATCTGCAATCTCAGCTAGCTATGGAATCACTGAAGCTCTCATAATGGGTCAGCTATGATGAAATGTAAAGCAGGAACTACTTCAGAAATTGAAAAGGGGCCTGTTTAAAAGAATGGGAAAAAAGTGGAATGGCTGTCCAGAGAGACCAATCAGATATTTTCATTTATTTTCTTGGAGTGAAAGATAAAACTTGATTGATCACTGTGACCAACAGCTCCACTTTTGTTCCCATTTTCCTTACTCAGTCTGTAGGCCTGATTGATTTCTCTGGCATATTGACAGAACTATTAAGTGTGTAGTATACTCTATGTTGTATTAATGGGTGCTAATATTGGCAGCTATTTGAGGGCCATAAGTAACTAATTTTTATGTGATTCCATTTATCCCTGTCAAAGTAAAACCATTCTGTTTTGCAAAATAATTCAGATTTTTACAGTTGATAAAAAAAGGATTGCAGGTAGGATTTAAAAGCCCCAGTTTTTTGCTACCAGATTTAAAGTGGGAATAAAACACTTCTGGATACTAGGATCACCTAAAAAAGCAATTGGTTTAAGTGCAAATTTTGCATGATATGAAAAGGTCTATCCTAATAATGCAAATTACAGCATTCTTGGGGTTTCATGATTTTTAGCAAATCACTTGGCCTGTGGTTTTGCTCATAGTAAAGAAAGAAGTCTTTGTTTTGTAGGGGTATATTATAATTTAAGAAATGTCAGCAATATACACTAGTAATTATCATGTAATATGTTAAAAACATTATCACATTTTTTTACATATTCATCTATGGAGGAAAAATTGGTAAAATTTTAAGCAGGATAAGTAAGTAGCTCAATGTCAAATTGATGAACAATTAATTCTTATTTTCTTTTCTGACACTACCAATAGTGAATGTCACTTTGGGATGTGGACACAGAAGGATTAGATTACAAATAATCCACTCAGTTTGTAAATGACTTTCAGATGTTAATTGTTTTTGGTTACTAGTGACCTGAGACAGACTTGAACCTGTGACCTCAAGGTGAAAGGTTTTGTGTCTTGGTGCCAGTGGACTGAGCCATCAAGACTCCAGCTATTATATGTTGTAATTATAGAGCATACACAATTCTTGTACAGGCCAGTTGGCTAAATATGTGAATAGTTTCATCTGCATTAACTGTTAAATCTGTCTTGAGCACTGACAGTTACCTTTGCAGAGGGTGCTGCTGCCAATTTAATTTGCTTTGAATGCCCACTCACAACAATGTTGTCTAAATATTACGCATTTTGTGGTTAGTATAGTATTTCTTATGGCATCTGTTTTGTAATATGCTCAATACAGTGTGTATATATATATATATATATATATATATATATATATATATATGTTTGCACATTTCCCTCCTTTGTGGAAACCATTGAATGTTTACAATGAATCAGATGTATATTGTTGTCGGAGTAAGAATGCTCATTGTCCACTTGCCTGTTGTTTTGATGTCTGTTAATGATTTGTCTCTGCATCCTGAAGTTTTGCTATGCATTAAATACTGATCATTATATAGCAGAAAGAGTTTGCTACATTAAATTGTTTTTGCTTACTTATCTTTTGAATGCTGTCTACAGACAAGCTGATATTCTATCCAGAGTAATAAATATTTTCTTTTTCAAAAAGTTTTATTGACAATTTTGAGTACAGTACAAGAAATGGGGAATTAAAGCCCCCACAAAATAATATAGTTTAATCAAACCTCCATGCAGGGAGGGTGAATAGGTCACATAAGACCATAGGAGAGATAATTCCTCAAAAATATAGCATCTCTGTCTAGCAATAGATCATTTCCTACTATAGTTGAGGATAGGTAAGCTATTACCATACAAACTTTAGTTAGTAGCAAAAGAAAAAAAGGAATGAAGACATGAAACAACTAAAACATTAAGTATAGTAAAAGTGGAGTATAAAGAGGTGAACAAAAGGGGGTAACAAGAAGGGTAAGACCTGTTAGAGAAGAGGGGAGAAGGGCAAAAGGTCATCCCAGGGGACATATGCATAAGCCATGGTTTGTGGCTCTTGTGACCGCTCAAGATGCTACCTCATGTGATCGGGGTTCGAGAAGTAGGGATTCAAAATTGGGAATGGAGATGGTCCACCCATGGCCAGCAGACTTTCATGTATTTATGTATTTTCTCCTGTAGGGTAGCTTCAAACTTGGTGTGAACCATAGCTTGTGTAATTCTGTTCTTAGGGGTTAGGAGACAAAGTGAAGGTGTCTTCTAGACTCTCGGACTAATACATATTTTAAGCTTTGCTTAAAACTTTCAAAATCAGCATATCAGAAGCAAAATAGTTAGACAGTGTATTTTTTTTAATTGATAACACAAGTTAAAATATCAGGTGCAAATAATTAGAAGTCTATTGAAATACAGTTGTGCAATAATATGACCATATATGGGAAGAAAACAACACACTGTATTAGCTGTCAACATGTGGGCATATTTTTAAAGCTGTTACTCCTGCTGATCCGGCTGATATTTAGATTGTGTGTACCCAGTTTAACTCTACTGTTGATTAGGCACAGATAAGCAACTGCAGTTGGTAGTAGTTTTTCATCTACATTCTACAGCGCATGTTGTCAAGTGGGGATCTTAAACAGCCGTTGTTACCTTGCCCATTTAGGGCCCGAACAACCTTAGACCCATCTCCCTGCTGCCATTTACATCCAAACTCCTTGACAGCTTAGTCTACAATCGCCTAAGCTCCCACCTCAACCACAACAACTTCCTTGATCCCCTACAGTCCAGCTTCTGTCCCCTACACTCCACCGAAACTCCCTTACTCAAACTATCCAATGACCTGCTAACTGCCAAAGCTAACGGGCACTATTCAGTGCTCCTACTCCTCGACCTCTCCGCGGCCTTCGACACAGTCGACCACCCCCTCCTCCTCCTCAAAAAGCTATACTCACTTGGCCTCAGAGATTCCGCTCTCTCCTTGCTCTCGTTCTACCTATCACAACGCTCCTTCAACGTTACCTACAACGCTACCACCTCCCCCTCACTCCCGCTCTCTGTTGAGGTCCCTCAAGGCTCTGTCCTCGGGCCCCTTCTCTTCTCCATCTACACCTCCTCCCTTGGCCAACTCATACACTCTCATGGCTTCAACTATCACCTCTATGCCGACGAAACGCAAATCTATCTCTCGACCAATCACCTCACTCCTTCAGTCTCCGCCGGAATCACAAGCCTACTGAACTACATATCATACTGGATGTCACTCTACTTCCTTAAACTGAACCTCTCCAAAACCGAGCTCCTCGTCCTCTCCCCAGCCCGCACACCCCCCCCCCATTGACTTCTCCATCTCTTCCAACAATGCCACCATTAGGCCCGCCCCACAGGCCAGAGTACTTGGTGTCCACTCCAATCTTATACTTGACTCCAATCTATCCTTCCAGCCCCAAGTCCAATCACTAACAAACTCATGCAGACTCCACCTCCGCAACATTGCCAAAATCCGCACGTTCCTAACCCCAGAAACCACTAAGCAGCTCATCCACTCCCTCATCATATCACGACTCGATTACTGCAACTCCCTCCTCACTGGCCTGCGTAGCCACAGGCTATCCCCACTTCAGTCGATCCTGAATACAGCAGCCAGACTCATCCACCTTACTAACCGCTCTGTTTCCACCACCCCCCTCTGCCAATCCCTCCACTGGCTTCCGATTGCCCAACGGATCAAATTCAAAATCATAACACTGACGTACAAAGCTGTCCTTCATACTGCCCCAAACTACATCACCGACCTAATATCCAAATACCACCCAACACGCACTCTCCGCTCCTCACAAGACCTTCTTCTCTCTAGTTCCCTGGTCTCCTCCTCCCATGCCCGCCTCTAGGACTTCTCCAGGGTGTCACCCATCCTCTGGAACTCCCTACCCCAATCCATCAGACTATCACCTACTCTCCTCTCCTTTAGGTGCGCCCTGAAAACCCACCTCTTCAGGGAAGCCTACCCCACCCCCTGCTAATTGCCGACCTCCTCCACTCTTCCTACCACTCCATCCCCCACAGCCATTTCCTCCTGTACCACTATCCCCTCCCTCCTAGATTGTAAGCTCGAAAGAGCAGGGCCCTCGAACCCCTCGTGTATCACATTGTATTGTTATTGTACTGTCGCATGTACTGTCTCCCATTGTAATGTACAGCGCTGAGTGAACTGTTGGCGCTTTATAAATACTGTATAATAATAATAATAATAATAATGTTTCCCCCTCACAACCCCATCATCCCTTCCCTGAGGTTTGCCCAGAAGTATGTTTTGCTTTTTTTGCCTTCCTTTTTCTGTTGTCTTCTGGCCAGTCACTTATTCTGGTCTCAACCTCCTTGGTGTAATGCCAGCAGTGGGTGATCCTGGATGTTAGTAACATCAGCTCCACCCTCTGTATTTGTATATTATGAATGTAGGGCAGCATGATATGATGCCCTGCACGCTCAGTCTTTTCTCAGTCTTCTGGTTTGAGGGATGTCAATTGAGGCATTGAATCCAGAAAACTGAGGACATCTTGTAGTGAAGAAGATCTGTGGAGTACAGCTCCAGATTAAAGGTGAGTATTACAACCAGAACTGCTGGGTTTAAAACCTCTAGGAGGACATAATAATATAAGAGTTCAGCTTTAAGATAACTGTCTAATAGCAGATGTCTGCACATACCTTTCTTTACTCAAAACCCTGGTCAGTTTAGTCAGAACCTTGATGCCCTTTGTTTTCGTATTCCTACATAGTGTGCCATAGAGACTCTGGCATGCCCAAAACATCACACAAGACGATGCACATGACTTATGAAGAGGTGCATGCATACAGTAAGTAGTGCAAAAGCTCTGATTTGGGCTCTAAGTGCCTGGGTTTCAGAGAGAAAGTAACAGCTTTTCAAAAGTTATGCTCAGGAAGCTTGTAATTGTCATTAGTCAGTTATACTTGATTTGGGTTTATTTTATGCAAGCCATATTAGAGCTTATACAGTCAAAACAATCTATGTAATTAATGGTAACAATGATGCCCAGAAGCATAAAATTGAATTGCATCAGTATCCTTCGTTACACTCGCCCATCCTGGCATAAATCATAGGTAGGTATCTTGTAAAGCTTTGTGATGACCAAGTGAACCCTCTTGCCTGTTTGGAACTTATTGTGTATTTGTCTTTCTCAGTGCATGGAATGCTACATCACGGTAACTAGATTTATAATCTTATACATTTCTGAGCTTTTGGTCCTCGTGTTTCAAAATTAAATAACTACAGTTAACATTATTAAGTCTAGAGCTGAATTTGATCAAGTATAAGAAAAGTGTTTATGACAACCTTAGTAAATGTTTAAATACTTTAGTTGGATTTGTAAGAAGTGAATTCTATTAAGGAAAATCAACATTGGACATATAGGTTCCAGAGGGACATTAGTGAATGTTATAGCATATATTTATTAAAGCTGCAATGAGTTCATAAAAGATTTTCCTTTTAATGGACAGAAAGTGTTTTATATAGCTCACTCAGTTTAACAAAAATGGGTAAAAGGGTTTCTAGCATCTACATTTTGTAAGTAAAGAATTCTAATTTCCAAGTGACTTTGTCATCAGGCAAAATCCCTTAAAAGCATTTTGGGTGCACAGTGGTTGCCACTTTCTTTGTGCACTAGATACTTTCTCTTCATCAGTCACACAATCAAATACTTTTCAGTAACCGAGTGCATTAGGGTTGCTCACTCATTCACATCACAGTCAGCCCTGGTCTTAACCCAATACTTATTCTGCTCATTGTCCACAATCAGAGCATATTCTGCTTTATCAATCCCCTGTCTAATTTTGTACCTTCTCTCTGTCTCCACCATCCATGATCATTTACTTTATTTTTTTCTTGTATGCTGGCCATACACGATGAGAAAATTGTTTGAAAAAACGTTCGATCCGCTTGATCGTTCGACTTTCGAACCGTTACTGGGTTAATTTCGATTATTGAAATGCAAAGTTTTCTGGCAAAAAAATTAACCATCATGTTGGATTTTATGAGCCAAAATGATTGATTTTCTAAACATTAGTAGTTTTTTTTTTTTTTTTTTTAAGAAGAGACACAATACATATAAATAATCTCTACATTTCTACTCTGTCCCTTCTATTTACCTCTTTTCTTTCCCTTCCCTCCCAACCCACCTTTACACCCCTTCCCCCCTCCCTCCCCTCTGCAAGATCTCCAGTCTCTCAAGGCCCAATAATTTTGAATAGCTTCCTAGTTTAGAGTTTTCTATATTTCTCTTGCAATCCTGATTTTTCCCATTTTTCCCATCGCGAATAGTATAATTTTAACCTGTCTTCCTGAATATAATAAGATTTTTCCATTCTACTAATCTGGTTTACCCTATTGATCAAATCCTCCTCCGTCAGCACCTCTGTCTTCCACCAAAACTTGGGAATCAACCCTTTTGCAGCACTCAAGTAGTACCATACTCCTGATTCTTTATATTTATTTACTGTTGTCTCAACATTATGTAGGAGGCACATGGTTGGGTCTAATCCTATGTCATTTCCAGTTATTATTTCTATTAATTTAACTATTGTCTTCCAGAAAACCTGAATTTTTGGACATTGCCACCATATGTGAAACACCGTGCCCTCCTTCCACATCCTCTCCAACACATTTTTGAGTTCTCCCCCCTCATCCTGTGCTCAGTGCTCGGTGTAATATGCCATCGTGTCAAACATTTATAGTTAATCTCAACGTCTCTCATACTAACACTCTCGTGAACCAATCTAAATATCTTATTCTGTTGATCTTCCTCTAATACCACCTCCATATCTCTTTCCCAGTTTATTATAAAAATTAACTTTGTGTCTGTGTCTAATTCTGTGAGTATTCTATACATTTTTGTAACACCGTGTTTCCCATCTCTACGTGTTTCTAATAGCCTTTCAAACATATTCCACTCCTTTTTTAATCTCAAGGGTTTTGGGAGAGTTCCAATAAAACATTTTAATTGTTGATATTTCCACTCATCTATTTTAATAAACATATCTCCTCCCCTCTCTTTTAATTCTTTAAATGTTCTCAATTCCCCCTCCACCAATACATCTCTCAATTGGATATCTTCCTTTTTAAACCATCTCCCTGATATCTCATCTTTTCCTGGAGGGAAAAACTCTGTGTTTGCAAGAGGCATTAATATAGAGTTGAATTCCCATTTCATGTGTTTATGTAAATTATCCCATATCCTTAAAACGTTTAAAGTGTAAGTGCTTGTGCTTTCTTTAATTCTTCTATAATGTGCTGGGACCCATATCATCTTACTCAAATTAATTTCACTCAGCTCATTTTCTATTTTTACCCAACTTTTCCCCTTATGGTTAAAAGTCCAATCATAAATTCTTGCTAAAATTACTGCTTTGTAATATCTCTTGACATCCGGTAGTCCCATCCCCCCTTTCTCTTTAGTCCTACTTAGTGTTTCATATGATATTCTTGGTTTTTTATTCCTCCATATATATCTTGTTAACATTCTTCTCATTATCTTAAAAAACGCCTCTGGGAGTTTGATTGGAATCATTTGAAATCTATAGAATATTTTAGGTATAATTACCATTTTAATTAGGTTTATACGTCCCACCCATGATGGATTTCCTCCTTCTAATCTTTTTAGTTCGTCCTTAGTCTCATTTATCAGAGAAATATAGTTTAATCTATACAGATGTTTATATGAGGTAGCGAGTTTTATTCCTAGGTATTTTATATCTTTTTCTCTCCAGATAAAGGGGAATTCTTTTTGTAGCTTTTCTTTTTCGCTCTTTGGTATATTAATGTTCAGAATCTCTGTTTTTGTTGGATTTATTTTTAGATTTGATAGTTCACCATATTCCTTCATGATCTTCATTATACTTGGTAGTGTTATTTGGGGGTTGCCTACATAAAACAGTAGGTCATCCGCAAAGGCCGCTACTTTATGTTCTATATTTTCTATCTGGATTCCCTTTACCGCTCCACTATTCCTTATTATTGATAGCAGGGGTTCCAATGTCAAAACATACAGCAAAGGGGACAATGGACATCCTTGTCTTGTTCCATTGGTCATCCCAATGGATTCCGACCTCTCCCCATTTACCGTGATGATTGCGGTGGGCTCCCTATATAATTTTCCTATCCACTCACGCAATCTCTCTCCAATCCCCAACACTTCCAAGTTGTCCATCATAAAGCCCCAGTCCACTCTATCAAATGCCTTTTCGGCATCAATTGACAAGAGCACCACCGGGGCTTTCCCTTTTCTACTTTTCTGGATAAGCATCAAAGTTCTCAACCCATTGTCTCTACCCTCTCTCCCCGGGACAAAGCCCACCTGGTTTCCATGGATCCATTCGGGCATTAGATCTTTCAGCCTGTTTGCTAGGACCTTTGAGTATAACTTAGTATCAGTGTTTAATAATGAAATTGGTCTGTAGCTAGAGCACTGAGAAGGATCTTTTCCCTCCTTGTGAATGAGAACGACATGGGCCTGAAGGGATTCCCTCCTTCCCTCCATCCCACCACCCAAGTCATTCATATATTTCTTTAACTTTGGTAACAGTACTTCACAGAATTTTTTATAGTACTTTACTGTATAACCATCCGGGCCTGGGCTTTTTCCTCCCCTTGTACTTCTTAATGCTACTTCTATTTCTTCCTGGGAAATTTCTGCATCCAAGGATTTCAATTGTGTTTCACTGAGCTTTGGCAATCCCGCATTTTTTAAATATATCATCCTTTTTTCGTTCATACCTTTTCTAATTTCTTTTGGTGAGCCTTGGTGTCTGATGTTATACAACTTTCTATAATACTCCGTGAATACTTTAATGATTTCTTTAGTTGAGTGGACCAACTCCCCCTTAGGGCTTTTTATCTTTTCTATATAATTCCTGTTTTTCTTTTTATTCAGGGCTCTCATTAAGTATTTTCCTGGTCTATCACCCCATCTATATCTTTCACTTAATACCCTGTTATATACTCTTCTCCTCTCCTCTTCCATCAATCTCTCTAATTCGTCTTTTTTATCCATTAACTTCTGTCTTGTTTCTATTGTTATTTTCTTCTTATGTATCTGTTCCAAATCCAGGATTTCCTTTAAGAGTCCACTAACCCTCTCTCTTCTTTCTTTTTTCTTCCTTGCTCCCATCGCAATCAGGATTCCTCTTATATATACCTTATGACTTTCCCATACTGTAGCTGTCGATACTTCCTCTGTCTCATTCTCCTTGAAATATACCTTAATCTCTTCCCTGATCTTCTGCACAATATCCTCATCCAAGAGAAGAGCCTCATTTAACCTCCATCCTAAACCTCCCGTCCACCTTTTTGCCCATCCTATTTTCATTATGACTGGGGCATGGTCCGAAAAAGTTCTTGTCTCTATTTCTATTTTAACCAGCATTTCAATGAGTTGGTGATCTATTAGAATGTAATCCAGTCTTGAGTATATCTCATGTGCATTAGAGAAGAAGGTATAGTCTCTGTCTTTCATATGCATCACTCTCCAGGTGTCCACCAGTTGGTACTCGTGGATCACCTTCTTCAAAGCTCTCAGAGACCCACCCCCCTCTCTCTGCACAAGGGAGGTTGCATCCTTTTGTGGGTCCATACAAAGATTTAAATCTCCCTTTTTTAAAATCTATCAATTTTTTTAGCAAACCCTTCAAAAAGATCTCAGGTTTCTTGTTGGGACAATATATATTGGCTAGTGTACATTCAATTCCCTGTAGTTTACCTTTCAAAAACAGGAATCTCCCTTCCGGGTCAGTCTTTCTATCTTCCAACTCAAATCTCATATTCTTTGCCAATCCTATTGCCACCCCCTTTGCTCTTTTAATTGGAGAGTCAGCATAATACCATGTTGGGTAATATTTGGATTTTAGTTTCACATTTGATTCTATCTCGAAGTGTGTCTCCTGTAAAAATACCACTGACGTTGCCCTGTGATGTAACTCTTTAAACAACTTAAATCTTTTCCCAGGATAATTCAACCCATTCACATTATATGTTATAAACTGTATTTCTTCCATCCTTCTTGATTCTGTCTATCTCTCTTCTAATTCGTCTCCTCCTGTTAGGCCCGGATATCCTGCAGAATATTAGCCCCACCCACCCCCCCTCTCACCCTCTCTTCTTTTTCCCCTACCCATTTTTAGGCCTATAAACTGCCTACAAATCATTTGTGGATCCATTTCCACCATTGATTTAAAATTTGGGGCGTAAGCTCCGCCTATGTATGGCTCACCTCTCCTCCAACCCCCCCGATTCCCTCTCTCTATCGTCAAGACTCAGCGAGATTCTTTACTCTTTACCTCCCTCCCCTAACCGGAGCCTCCAAGCGGGTCTCAACATCCGGAGGGGGAAGACCAGGGGCGAGAGAGGGAAGTAAGAGAGAAAAAAAAAAAATCATTTTCTACTTATTTCTCCCTCTCTTCCCTCCCCAGCCCCAGGGTCTCCCACCCCCTCCCCCCGACATGTTGCCAGTCCTCTTTTCTTGTATCTTTTGTATTTCTTTTGTCTTCTTTTTCTTCTTCCCACCCAGCTATCTCCATTCTTTGCAAGTCCAGTCTATCACAAAAATCTCTTAATTCCTCCGGAAATCTCAGATACGCTGTGACCCCATTTTTCCAACCAATTAGAGATGCTGAGGTACCCCATCTATACTGCACATTCTGTTTTCTCATTTGCTCCAACAGGGGTTTCAGGGATCTCCTTCTCCTTAGGGTCTCTACTGTTAAGTCCGCATAGATTTGGATAGTCAAGTCTCCAAACTTAATTAATGATCTTCCCTTGGTCTTCTTCCAAATCTCATCTTTGACCCCAAAATTTTGGAACTGGACAATTATGTCCCTCGGTCTTTCCTTCTCAGTAGCCTGTTTGAACTTTCCTATTCTAAACACTCCGTCTAACTTGATCCCGTCTGATTCAGGTCTAACTCTTATGGAGTTTAGGATTTTTTTAACCAATTCATATAGTATTTCCCCTTTAGCAGTCTCTGGGATTCCTCGTATTCTAAGATTACACCTTCTTTCTTTATTTTCTTGAACTTCCATCCTATAGATCATTTTTTTCTGGTTATTTTCTAATTGGCTTATTTTTTCCCTTAGATTATCTATATTCTGGGCCTGGGTTTTAACTGTCTCCTCCGTTTCTTCCATTCTTGATAGCAGATGTCCTAAATCATTTCGAATAGCTGTCATTTCATGTTTTATCAATTTTTCCAAATTTTGAAACATTTTTATCATCTCCTTCTTATTTGGTACTTGTAGTTCACCATCAGATTCTTTTTTTCCCAAGCCATCCACTATTTGTTGGCTACCGCTGCTATTCATGCCCAATGATAATCTAGGGCTAGTTCCTGAACTAGTGTCCATTTCTCCCTTTGCGCCTTGGGCCCTTTCTGGCGTAGTATTTCCATATGATGTAAATTTCTTTATTGTTCCTGTTTGGGACCCTTTAGGCCCTGCTCCCTTGGGACCTTTGTTCTTCATGTCCTCTATATATCTTGATAGACTTGCAATTTTTCCTATATCCTTTAATCTCCTGGGACACCTGGGCCTCCTCTCTTCTTCTCTTCTAACCCCTGGGAATCCACCCCTCCTTCACCCCTTGGTCGCCTATGTCGCTCAGGGGTCTACACCACAATATGCCCCCAACAGCTTTCACTCACCCTTCCCTTCTCCGGACGGTGACTCAAGACTTGTGTGGAGGGCCTTCACTGCTGCTCAGTCCTGGGGGGGATTCATCTGGGTTTCAGGATCAAACAGTCGGCCAGGGAGTACAAGCAGCTATGCGCCGGCAGCACCCTGTCACATCAGGTCAGCCACCAACATCCTCTTTCCCTCAAGGGTCCTCCGCAGCTGGCCCCTTACTCCTACAGCATCTCTCCTCCTCTAGCCGCACGGATTTCCAGCCATGTAGGGCCGAGGAAGCCGGCGTGTCACTGCCTCTCTGTCAGGGAACCGGCCGGCATCTCCGCTTCCCAGTAGTCCTTTGCGGCGAGCAGCGTGCTCACACCGCCCTGCATCGATTCCCCGGCAACCCAACAGCTGCACTGGGATCTCCGCAGCGTGTTCACCTCCCGGAGGTCCGTGCCCGCTCTCCTCTACCTTCACCGCGCCAGCCTCTCCTCCCTTGGAGCCCTCTTCAGTCAGGTAGGGCTTCACACCATGAGGGTCTCGGGATGGTCAGTTTGGAGGTTATCGGAGAGCACTCACATTGTGCTCTCCGTCGCCGCCATGTTTAGGCTCCACCCTCTCGCACCGGAATCTGTCTAAACATTAGTAGTTGAATCGATCGCAAACAGTTGGAAAAAATCTACAGCGCATGCGCATGTTAAAATGTAACCCCGGGTGTGCAAGCAACGAAAAGAAAGATCTATCTTTTAAATACAGTTGGCGAGTGGGAGGGTTCACAAAGGTCAAAAATCTTGAAATCATTTCCACTGATTGACCAAAAATGTACCATCTCTGTTGTTAACAATCAATATTATGTTGAAAATTGGGGGAAATATTTAGATACAATGATGGCGTTATCACATGCACATTCAACATATCTTTATAAAGCCGACAGTTTTTTACTAATGATTTTCTGTCTATGGCCAGCATTACTCTTTCTGAAATTTTTTCAACTCGTTCTTTACCTCTTCTATTTCTGTTTACCAATTAGCTCCTTCACTGCCTGTTTAAACTCAGTGGTTGCTCCTCTCTCCAATCTGCTCCCTGCTGTCATCAGCTTTTACCCAGTCTGTTTTTTGCCCCTCTGGTGCCACCTTTGGCACTTTCCCCAAATGTCTATATGCAGCTCTCCTATTGCTTCTTTTGCCTCTTCATCTTTATAATCAGGTTACACTCTTAAAACTCATGGTAAGCAGTTCCAGCAGTTGCCAAAACTTCCATAGTTCTATTTCTGGGGCAGGGGTAGTTATTTGAGATGACCCTTCCTGAACAGACTATAGTGCTGAACCTGTAGGCTATCAAGACACTTGGTCCTTTGGTAAATTAAAGAGTGGGATTTCTTGCAATAATGGCATGCCCTCTTCTCAAAAGGAGACCCCTGTTATAAAAAGAGGGTCCTCTTTTTTGAGAATTTGTATAGTAAATTATACTTTTTAAAGTAGACCTTTCTTGTAAATGCAAGGTCTCTTTATTAGGTCCAGGCACCCTCTTTTTGTGACAATCACTGCACCTACAAAATGTGCCTTTAAACTAAAAAGTCAGATAATATACTTACCTTACCCCTATCTTCTGTCTGTGATGCTAAGGCAAGTATGATTTTAGGCTCCTTCCGGCAAGAGTGCACATCAGCCCAGATCTCAGGAAGCTTGCCCTGCAAACCAGAAGACAGGGCTAAGTGAGCAGAGTACTTATTCTTTTATTCTTTTTTGCCAGCATCAAGATTCCCCGATCTATTGAGGGTAGCACTTCAGTGAGTGACAGAGTCCGTGTTTTCTGTATAGCATGAAGAACTGAGCGCTGGTTTTGGTATATTTCAGTGGGTACTTACCACAAGGCAAACAAGGTGTTTGCCTAGGGTGGAAATTTTTTGGGGGGGCAGTGTCGCCCCCCAGAAGAAGGGAGACAAGTGGCAGGGATGGGGACCTAGACGGCTCCACCATGATATCTGGAGGAGGCTTCGTGCTGCTGGAGGGTGTAGGGATGGCTGGCTGCTTCTTTCATTGCGGATGTTAACCACTTAAGGACCCCTCTATAGTAGATATACTGCTACAGGGTGGCCACTGTGCGCAAAATCACGTATATATATGTAATTTTGCATTTCCGGGTAGGGAGCACGCGCCTTACCTGGGCCGTCATTCACGGCCGCGGGTGTCGATCATCAGGTTCCAGCTGGTGATTACCTGCCGTCGCCCGGTAAATACAGGTGATCACCAACATAGAGGAGGGCTGCTTTGTTTACCAACAGTCCTCCTCCCTGGAGTTTGGGCACACTGCTCTGGAAGGCTGAGCAGAGCCATCCAGAGCAGTGTACTTACAGTGAGGAACACACACCCCGCCCCCTAGTAAAACACTCCCATCACACAGTTAACCCTTTTATTTCCCCTCATTAACCCATTCCTGCCCAGTGCCATTAGTACAGTATCAGTGCTTTTGTTTAGCACTGGTCACTGTGTTGGTGTCACTGGCGATGTCAGTGACACCAAGTCAGTTCCCCCCAGTGTCAGAATGCCCAATGTAGTCCCGCAGTCCCTCAGTCCCGCTATAAGTCACTGATTGCCGCCATAATAATACAAAATGCACAGGCAATCAAATACCACAAAAAGAAAGCTCAATTACTGGGGAAAAAAGGACGTAAATTTAATTTGGGTGCAGCTTTGCCTGACCGCGCAATTGTCAGTTAAAGTAACCCAGCGCCGTAACACAAACTGCTTCTTTAACTGCTTCCTGACCGACCTATAGCAGAAATATTGCTACAGGGTGGCACGGGTGTGCAAAATCACATGTATATATACGTGATTTGCTCTCCCGTGGTTTTCACGCCCCTCCCAAATAGTGCCAGATTGCCCTTCAGTACACCAGTAATCACATTTACCCCTTTGATTGCCAGGAACATACACAGTAAACCTCCATTGCTAGTATAGTGTCTGAACGGATCAATATCTTTGATCAGATCAGCACTATACCAGTGTTCACATTAGTATAGTGTTCCCAAAAACACAGCTTTAGCAGGATCAGCCGCGGCACCTTCCAGTACCTGCGTTTACCCCCCCCTCTCCCCCAGCAGTGTTAGTAGGTCACTGTCACTTGATATATTGCACACAAAACCGCAGTGTTCGCAGAATCAGGCCTGATCTCTGCTAGCACTTACCAGTAAATTCTGATGACTCATATGCAGCAGAGTACCAGAACTAGTGCCACTCTACCTTTTGGTGAACCTGCAAGCGCCAGCGGCCTAGTACATCCTAGTATTTCACATACCAGCACTGCAGTATCACTTGGTGAGTCCGATAAGTGCGGTACAAGCTGGTGTGGTGGCGAGCACAAGTAGTGTCCCGCAACCACCAAGAATTCGCACACAGGCCCGTAGAGTCCCTAGTATCCTTCTGGATGTGCTTGCAAATCCCGATTGGCAGCCCACAAATTTTGCAGCACTCGTACTTCCCCCATTCACTGCCCAATCCAGAATTCAGGTGGAAACAGCAAATTTAACTACTCCCCTTTATTTTTGGAGCTGTTTTTCACGGAAGATCTGTATGCCAGACCATTAGCATGGAAATCCATTACGGTTTCTGAGTTTAAATTTTTTTTGGGCCTAACCCTCAACATGGGCATTGCTAAAAAAAAAAAGAATCACGGTTGTATTGGTCCACAGACCCGATTCATAAGCCCATGTTTTCTGCTGTCATGGCCAATCATAGATATGAGAGTATAATATGTTTTATGCATTTCAACGACAACACACTCTGTCGGCCTTGGGGTGACCCTGAATTTGACCGGCTCCACAAAATTCTGTCCATCATAAATCACCTTAACCAAAAATTTGCAGATGTCTATACTCCCCAGCAAAACATCTGCGTTGATGAGTCCCTCATTAATTTTTCTGGCCGCCTTGCATTCAATTTCTCCCTAGCAAGCATGCCAGATATGGGGTCAAGATATATAAGACCTGTGAGAGGGAACAGGCTACACATATAAGTTTCGGATTTACGAGGGAAAAGATAGTCACGTGGATAGTTTGGGACTTGGTGTCATCCTTTTTCCATATGGGGTACCACTTATACGTGGACAATTTTTATTCAAGCGTGCCACTATTTAGACATTTGTACAATCTTGGAATTGGTTCATGTGGCAAAGTGTGACCTAATGTGTGCCCACCATTAGAAGTGGGTGGATGCAGGGCAGTATATTCTAATGGTGGGCATACCACACACTTTTTCTGGCAGAGATTTCTTCTCTTTTTTTAATTCAGCTCATAGGCTGCATAAAAAAAGTACTATGTGACATAAAAAATTGCAGCCCACCATTTTATTCACTAGTTTGTCTGCTTTAAAAAAATATATAATGTTTGCGGGTTCAAAGTAATTTCCTAGCAATAAATACAGATTTTTTTTCATGTGAACAAAAAGTGTCAGAAAAGGCTTGGTCTTCAGGTGGTTAGAAGAGTGAATGATGTGTGGCATAAACTTCTAATGCTGAGCATAAAATGCCCCCACCCCCCAAAATGACCCTTTTTTGGAAAGCAGACACCCCTAACTATTGAGTTGAGTCAATAGAAGAATTTATTTTTTTACCACAAGATTTTGAGAAATGACAAACAAAATACATTTTTTTACACAAAATTGTCACTTAAATGATATATTGCTCACACATGCTATGGGTATATGTGGAATTACACCCCAAAATACATTCTGCTACTTCTACTGAGTATGGGGATACCACATGTGTGAGACATTTTGACAGTCTAGCCAAGTACAGGACCCCAAAATCTAATAAGCACCTTCAGGCTTTTGAAGGGCTTTATTTCCTCATTACACTTCCTGACTACCTATCACAGTTTCGGAGGCCCTGAGATGCTAGGATAGCACCCCTCCCCCAATGACCTCTTTTTGGAACCTTTTTAGACACCCCAAGGAATTTGATAAACATGGTGAGTATTTTGCAGATCTCATTTGTTGCCACAAGTTTTTGGAAAATGAAGAAAGAAAACAAAAACGTATTTTTTCTTTTCTTTTATTATATTTCAAAACCTTGTGAGAAAAAAAATTAGATCTGCAAAATGCTCACCATGCTTCTTTTTCAATTCTTTGGGGTGTCTACTTTCCAAAAAGGGGTAATTTGGGGGGGGGGGGGTTGGTGCTATCCTGGCATTTCAGGGCCTCCGAAACTGTGATGGGTAGTCTGGAAGTGTAATGAGGAAACTGTGATAGGTATTGAGGAAGTGAAATGAGGAAGTTACACACCTTCAGGCTTTCAAAGTGGTCATTGGATTTCAGGCTCCTGTATGTGGCTACGCTCCCAAAATGTCTCACATATGTGGTATCCCCATACTCGGTAGAAGTATCAGAATGTATTTTGGGGTGTAATTCCACATATAGCCATGGTTTGTGTGAGAAATATATAATTTAAATGACAACTTTGTTTAAAGAAAAAAAAATGTTTTTGTCGTTTTCAAAAACTTGTGTGAAAATAACTTTCACACAAAGCAATCAATATACACTTATTGGAATTTTTTTTACCAAAAACATGTAGCAGAATACATTTTGGCCTAAATTTATGACAAAATTTGAATTTTTTGGATATTTTTTATGAGAGAAATGAGAAAATATTGTTTTTTTAAAAAAAAACTTTTCGGTCTTTTTTTATTTATAGTGCCAATAATAGAAAGTGCACAGGTGATCAAATACCACAGAAAGAAAGCTCTATTTGTGTGAAAAAAGGTTGTAAATTACATTAATGTGCAGTTGTCACTTAACCTAGTGCATCTCTGTATAGCAAAAAATGGCGTCAATTGCAGTATCTATACCATAGTTTGTAGACTCTATAACTTTCACACAAAGCAATCAATATACACTTATTGGGATTTTTTTTACCAAAAACATGTAGCAGAATACATTTTGGCCTAAATGTATGACTAAGTTTGAGTTTACTATATCTTTTTTATAGCCAAAAGTGAAAAAATATTTTTCTTCAACATTTTCGGTCTTTTTTTGTTTATAGCAAATTTAAAACAAATTAAAAGCGCACAGGTGATCAAATACCACCAAAAGAAAGCTCTATTTATGTGAAAAAAAGGACATACATTTAGTTTGGGTACAGCATTGCATGACCACGCAATTATCAGTTGAAATAGTGCAGTGCCGAATAGCAAAAAGAGGCCTGTTCAGGAAGGGGGGTAAATCCTCAGGAGGGCAAGTGGTTAAGGTTAGTTTATGAATAGGGTGAAGCGGGGGGGGGGGATGTATGTTGGTTGTGGGGTGGTGGGGGGATGGGGTGGGGGGTGGGGATTGTGGTGATGGGCTGTGGATGGCGGTGGCTGGGGTGGGGGGATTGGTGCTGGTTTGTTGGGGCGAGTCCGATTTTAGTGTTGCTAGGGCAGCACATGAACTAAATACACCACTATACATTTAATATTCCTTTCTTTTACTGGTACATTTCACCTGCATTCTTATATGCGCAGACTTTAAAAGTACAAGGACAATAATCTAACATGAAGAGGCTCTGTAAGCCAGCCTGCTTTACAAATGCGATAACACTCTAGCTAATAGGAACATAAGATATGCACCCCTGCTTAGATACTTCATGCAGGATGACAACAACATTTAGAATTGCACAGTAGGGTATATACTCAAAGCCAAAAAAGGTCTTCTGTATATCTCTTCATTAAACAGTGAAGCCTATATAGCAGACTCTAATTAAAAGTTAGGTTCTGCACATGCAGACTGTAATCCTTCCACCTTTTGCAGGAGCAGAGACACTATCTCTTGATGGTTGCTCGACAATCTATGACACAGTGCTGTATCAAAACACAAACAAACAAAAAAAACCCCACTGTCAGTATCACAGGAGCATTTATAGCTCCCCTACACTCTTCCCAAAGTGACAGTAGCAAAATGAATTCCTTGCGTGTGTCTGACATTGTTGAATTGAAGCTCCAGCCCCCCCTAAAAATTAAAAGTCAGCTGCTACAAAACTGTAGATGCTGATTTTTAATATAAGGACAATTACCTGTCCAGGGATCCAGCAATGTCCTCACCCAAGCCGAATCTTCAATTGGCTGCGATTACAGGCGCCAGCAATCGCAGGTAAAGGAAACCTTACTTACTGCGCATTCGCAAGCCGTGTTGCACTTTGTGAATGGTCCTGCAGTCTTTTGGGTCTTGTAATGTGTCCCAGAAGGCTGCGGGGAGAAGGAGGATGGGGCTGAACTTCCACACAGATCGCTATAGTGATCTGATTGGAAGTGGGAGCAGGTACCTGTCAAAATCAGGTACCTGCTCCTCCCACAAAAAATTGCCATATTTGCCAGTGGTGGATGGGGGGGGTTGGGGGGTGAGGATGCAAACAAGTGAAACTTGCCCCTTTTGGGTAAAGTTCCGCTTAAACTGCTGTATTGTTCATCTTAGTTACAGCAGGATGGAAAAGTTGGGTTAGGGTTCCCCTAATTTCTCTTCCTCTTCAGCTTTTCTAAACACTCTATCACTTATTACTATCTTTAACTTGGTCTCCTGTAGTCTCTTGTTGTGCTGCCTATGTTTTACGCAAATATAGCAAAGATGGTAAGGGTTGACGACATTCCTCCAAATCCAAATTAGTTTTGATTTGAAGAAAATAAGATGGATAAAAATTGATGACATGTCTGGTGATGATAAAGTAGTATTAGTATTATATTTATACAGGATTTATATAGCGCCAACAGTTTGCTCAGCGCTTTACAATATAACGGGAGACAATACAGCAACAATACAGTTCAATACAAGAGGGATACAAGGGCCCTGCTCCTTGGAGCTTACAATCTAAGATGATTAGGCAATGCTCCAAAAAGTAGGCATTCCTGGGACCATTGACTCTACTCTAGTCTCTTGCTTTCATTGTGTCAGAGAAAATTTGTTGGTTAACACTTTTACACTATTTAAATATTTTACCCCAAAACAAGTGCATCCATGCAAATATTACTACTATGTTCACTTTTTGGCTGCTGTAAATAAACTTTTGTTAGGTTTGCAAACATTATGTAAGTGATCCCGTCACCAGCAATTACTGACAGTAATGCAGCAAGCTGAAGAAGAAAATTAAGTTCTGATTTGTCACTATGGGGAGATTTACTAAAACTGGAGCATTCAGAATCTGGTACATAGTAACCAATCATCTTCTAACTTCAGCTTGCTTAATCAAGTGTTGACAATAAAATCTGAAATCTGATTGGTTAATATGCACAGCTGCATCAGATACAGTGTGTGCCAGCTTTAGTAAATACCCCCTACTCCTTGACCTCTCTGCGGCCTTCGACACAGTCGACCACCCCTTCCTCCTCAAAAAACTACACTCCCTCGGCCTCAGAGATTCTGCTCTCTCCTGGCTCTCATCCTACCTGTCACAACGCTCTTTCAGTGTTACCTATAATGCTACCACCTCCCCCTCACTCCCCCTCTCTGTTGGGGTCCCTCAAGGCTCCGTCTTCGGGCCCCTTCTCTTCTCCATCATAAAAAAATAGTGTAGCGCTCTTATCATATAAAAAATATGTGCCAAATACACAATATAGAATCCTAACATAAATAAATAAATAAATATATTGTATTCCTTCATAAGTAATAGTGAAAAACAAATAAATAGTGCCAGACTAAAATCTATCACCCACTTACACAAATCACATACACATATTTGATACAAATAGTAAGTGACTGATAATAAACACAAATATATATATAGTGCACACACACCTATAGTAAACAAAACAATCCAAAAAAACTATATCCAGTAAGAAAAATATACACTATAATTCACAGTGCTCACACAGTGCAAAAAGAATGTGTCCTCTCTGTTGAAAAACAATCTTAGCAATGTCCTTTGTGGAAATAAAATAAAATCATGCAATGTGAAATGGTGATAAATCTGTGATTGTGTCAAACAACACTCTTCTCCTAATAACGGCTAGATTGCCTCCTCACCTCCTCTCAATGACCCCAAAGGGCCAACAGGCTTGCAGGATCACCCTGGATCCTTGATTTATAATGGCCAGCAGCTTCCTTCCTTTCCTGGATCTCCTTATTGGGGCTCCTATTGCCCCCGATCAGCCAAGGTGGTTTCTGAAGGGTAATAGCTCACCAGTCCAGTGAGCCAAGAAAAACCTCTAAGTGTAGTACTTCAAAACACTTATTTATTTGAAAGGTCAAGAGTAAAACTCACATTTTAAGCAGTCCTCCCTCCTCACTGATGTGTGGGTACACTGCATGTGAATGGGACTTCCTGGGTGTAGCAAAATGGCATTGCACGCCGGAAGTGCGTCACCACGCACCGGAACTACGGACTCACGAACCTACGCGTTACGTCACCGTCTGCTCGTGACTTCATTCGGGGCACTGGCTTCCGATTGCACAACGGATCAAATTCAAAATCCTAACACTGACGTACAAAGCTGTCCACCATACTGCCCCGTACTACATCACTGACCTAATATCCAAGTATCGCCCAGCACGCACACTCCGCTCCTCACAAGACCTCCTTCTCTCTAGTTCCCTGGTCTTCTCCTCCCATGCCTGCCTCCAGGACTTCTCCAGGGTGTCACCCATCCTCTGGAACTCCCTGCCCCAACCCATCAGATTATCACCTACTCTCCTCTCCTTTAGGCGCACCCTGAAAACCCATCTCTTCAGGGAAGCCTACCCCACCCCCTGCTAACTTGCTGACCTCCTCCACTCTTCCTACCACTCCATCCCCCACAGCTATCTCCTCCTGTACCACCATCCCCTCCCTCCTAGATTGTAAGCTTGAAAGAGCAGGGCCCTCGATCCCCTCATTTTTTGCATTGCATTGTATTGTTATTGTTCTGTCACATGTTCTGTTCCCCTTTGTAATGTACAGCACTGAGCGAACCATTGGCGCTTTATAAATACTGTATAATAATAATAATAATGTTGCTTTCAAGGACCATTATAAAGTAATTGCCATGAAAGAGGAAGTGGAAGAGGATGGAGAGGAAGGAGGGTAACTATTCCTTGTTAAGCAGCTGTGCGAGTGACGATCATGAGAATATAGATCACAGTTAAGCATTGCAGCTTGGACACAAAACAAGTCAAATATGGCCTTAAACTCAGAGAGGCTGACAAATTTGGCAAGCTGTACACCTGCTTGTGTTAGGAACATGCAGCACATCTATCTGCTGGTAGCACTGTAGTTCATTGACAGGTATAGTGCAATCCCAATGTCCTCCCAGTGGCCAGCCAAGTTTAATCAACCATCATCTGAGGCTAGCTGCGAGAAACTATTTACTCCCAACCGGCTGTATATTTATTTTCTTAGCATTGTGCCTTTGTATCTGTTCTGTTCTGATCTGCATCTCTTGTACTTGATTTGCTATTCCTTCTGTGATCTGTATCCAACTGTCTTGAGAAAGCATGCACTTTGCACAAGAAATGTTTGTCAGCTGGGTGCGTTTTAATTGATTTTAGCCTTTGTAATTTATGATTAAATAAAGTGATATGCCGAGAGTGCCCTGAACTTGGATTGCTGTATTTGGGTACTTACTAGGAGCACTGAGACCCACTGCTGTAATTGTACAGAGGTCAGAAGGCAAGTTCTTCAATATGCACTAGTCTGAGCTCTCTTCTGAGTTAGTAATGGTGAGAGCCACACCACTACTTTACTGACACTGTAGTTTATAGGTAAGAATGGTGCAGTCCCAATGTCCACCAATGGGTATATCCCTATGGCCAGCCAAGTTGCATTAACCACCACCTGAAGCTAGCTGTTGGCAGACTATTTAGCCCTACCCTGCCAAGTATTCCTTTCCTTAGCATTGTGCCTGTGCACCTGTTCTCATTCCTATCTGATCTGCATCTCTTGTATCTACTCTGACCTTTCTATTCCCTCTGATACCCTGCCCTTTAACTGCTTTACCATATTTCATCTTGCCTGATTCCATGAGATTGTTTGTACATAGTCAGTTAGCTTGTAGTTAGTAATTTGTTTCACTTGCACACATGTTGTACTGTTTGGTCATTGGTTTTATGTTGTATGCTTATTAATAAATTGTATTATCTTCACTTAAAGTGTTGCTAAACCCAGGACCCTGCATTCAGTATATTTGGTCTCCGACACTACACAGAACATGGAAATGCAATTATTTCAATAAACATAAACTGCTAAATACATTAGCAGTTAGAACAGTCTTGTGACTTCTATCAGTGTCCAGCCGAGCACTTGTTAAAGCTTGAAGGAGGAGTTTTCATTTTCCTCTATGAGGCTGCAGGACCCCTGACTCTCTGTCTGGGCAGTGCTGATTGGCCCTGAGGTGATCACATGCACTTTTCCAAGGAAAAAAAACTCTCTAGCAATACACACCAAACTGAGCACGTGCAGCTTGCCCCCAAGGCTCTGTTCTGTCAGAAGATGGAATGGGGATTGTGGAAGAGGGGGAGGATCAGAGAATAGAGGATCAAACATCTTTTTTACACAATGCGGAGTATTAAACCCTTAGGTTCAACACTGAGTATAACAAGTATGCTTTACTGCATATACAGACTGATTTTATTGTTGTGGGTTGAGTATCACTTTAAGCTGTGGTATCCTCTTGTGTATAACTCACATGGTAACCTCTTACTGGTTTTCTGTTATCTTTTTTGCATGGTGACATGTCTAAAAATAGTGTTAAATAGGAATGCCAACTGTTGAGCAATGTGCTTGAACCCTCACTATAAAACAATTGTGGATTTTTTCGAGACTAAGTTTTTATTTTTAAGACAAGACCCATCTGTTTTTTCTACTGCATTGTTACTGCACTACCTATGCATTCATTGCTCTGCTGACACTAGTAAAAGAAGCAATGCCAGTAGCAGCCCTTCTGCACACTCTCTATATGTAGATATAGGGCAGCACAGTGGCTAAATGGTTAGCACTTCCACCTGGCAGTACTAGGGTCATCAGTTCAAATCCCAACAACTGCACCACCTGCCTGGAGTTTGCATGTTCTCCCTGTGCCTGCATGGGCTTCCTCTGGGTACTCCAGTCCCCCCCTCCCCCCCCCCCCCCACCACCACAAAGACATGCTGATAGTTGAATTGGCTCCTGTCTAAAATTGGTACACAAATATTTCAATCAAAATCAGGAACCATGCTAAAGTATAGTATAAACAAATAGACCAACTCACCAAAGTTGAGGTAGTGTCCTCAGGACCAATAGGATATGCAACACAAACATCCACTTGCAGGTAAAGAACCCACAAGAAAAGAAGTCCCAAAGAGAACAATTCGCAGCTTAGAAAAATATTTATTGAACACTGTAAGATATCAATATAGCAAAAATAGTCCCTCCACCCTACAAAAGAGTAAAAAAACAATTGGCCCCTGTCTAAAACTGGTCCTAGTATGTGTATGTATGAATGTTAGGGACTCTCCAGAACTGGCCTGGAGACTGACTTATCAATAAGAAGTTCCCACAAGACTAGCTGTCAATTGAATGACTGACATCAGTATTGCTACTAGAAGTCACGCAGTGACTGGAGTCAACAGCTAACACCACAGATGAGGATAGAGCCAGGAAAGGTGCAGACTGTTCTCTCCTCCTTCAGCTACATCCTCTAGACATCAAAAGGATGTGTACCACTAGAGGTGATGACTCACAGTCAAAATCTGCAGTGCTGTGTATAAAGGTATGGAATGGTAGGAGAATGGCGGCCGGGCAAGGAAGGTGTCACAAGTTAGCTTGCAGTTTCTTGTTTGTGTATTCTTACCTCCTTGCTGCAGTGCTGTTCCTGATCCCTTTCACATGTGTGTTTGTCTGTGCACACCTATGGGTGTCATCTGCTATCCTCTGGGTTTTATTTCCTTCCCTTCCATCACTTTTTGGCCTGCCTCCTTGTTTGCTTGCCTATATAAGACATGAATAATGAATAAAGCGAGCGCTCAGAAAAACCAGCTGCTGGAACACTTCAAGGAATCACTAAACCTCATAATAGAGACAATATATACATATAGTGCAGCGCTGAAAAAGTATAAAAATGAAATGTGTAAAATATATATATATATATATAAAAGTCTTTCTTATGACAATATAGTCAAATATGTGCAGGTCTTCTCCTCATTAGGTGACTGGAAAATAACAAGATTGCGCACTCACCGACCGCACATTTAAAATGCGCCTGTGTATGATATATTCCAAAAGACCAGCCAGGTATACAGCTCCAGAGACCACACGGATCCTCCCTCTCCAACACTCTCGTTTGCCTTGGGTGTAGCAATATCTCCAGATCCAAAGGTAGAAAGACAGAGATCCCCCTTTTTTGGTTCCAGACACCCCAGGGATGGAAGATGTGTATCTGCACTCTCCAACAGGAGAGTCAAAGAAAAAGGGGAACGCCAATAGTGTGGTACTATCAAAAAACTTTATTGGAGCAATAATGCCTGGGTCATATGCACACATATATCCATACACCATAAGCCAATAACGGACAGGTAGGTATGAAAGGAAATAGTAGTACTAACCCGGCAATGGCATAAAAACGCGTCCATCCTCTGAAGAAGTGCTTTTTGCACGAAAGGCCTCAGGAGGAGCCAAGTAGCAAGTGTGACTTCCAGACCACTGGGACCAAGAGGAGGTCTGGTGGTCTTTGTTTTTATGCCATTGCCGGGTTAGTACTACTATTTCCTTTCATACCTACCTGTCCGTTATTGGCTTATGGTGTATGGATATATGTGTGCATATGACCCAGGCATTATTGCTCCAATAAAGTTTTTTGATAGTACCACACTATTGGCGTTCCCCTTTTTCTTTGACTCTCCTGTTGGAGAGTGCAGATACACATCTTCCATCCCTGGGGTGTCTGGAACCAAAAAAGGGGGATCTCTGTCTTTCTACCTTTGGATCTGGAGATATTGCTACACCCAAGGCAAACGAGAGTGTTGGAGAGGGAGGATCCGTGTGGTCTCTGGAGCTGTATACCTGGCTGGTCTTTTGGAATATATCATACACAGGCGCATTTTAAATGTGCGGTCGGTGAGTGCGCAATCTTGTTATTTTCCAGTCACCTAATGAGGAGAAGACCTGCACATATTTGACTATATAAGACATGCTCAGTCTAGGCCACTTTACCTGAGCAACTTCCTAGTTGCCTGAGCTCCTGTGTGTTGCTATCTCCTGTATCCTGCATTGACTACTTGTGTACCGACCCCGGCTTCGCTCTCTGACTGTGCTTGTTTTCCGCCCGTCCTGACCTCAGCTAGTCTATTGTATTTCCATTTGTTTCCTCCCATTGTACTCTGCTCGTGCGAATGGTCTCCTCATCCTCAGCAGGGCGTACCCGGGCGCCACGACCTGGTCCTAGCTTGCTGCAAGTCTATCCCCACCATCAGGGGCTTTGGTGAAGAAGCAGGCTGGGGCTTAGACTCCGCGCCCTGGGGAACCCCAAGTTGACTATCTACAAGGGCTCACTACCACTGGTGCTGACAGAAGCCTTCTGTTATTTATTGCTGGATCTGCACATTTGTTGCCCAGATAGTGTGCCTCTCAGCATGTTAGAGTAAGCTAAAATGTGGTTTCTGGTCACTAAAGGTGCTTCTCTATTCTTACTCAATGCAGCTGGCTTTTGTTCTAAGTCAATGCAGTACAATGTCATAAGCTTTGCAAATTGTAATGTGTATATTATTATTATTATTATTATACAGTGTTTATATAGCACCAAAAGGTTTGCTCAGCACTGTATATATGAATGTATGCCCCTAAAGCAGAATTTCACTCTCTCAGTTGACATTGACTATTTTTAATCCTTATTCTGCTAGCATTAGTAACTAGATAAGAAAGTTTTAAACTTTGCTGTATAACATTTCTTCAGTTACTTCCTGGTTTCTGGCCTAGGCGAATGATGTCATGCATGCATGTAGTCTTCAGAAGAGGAGGAGGGTTTTCTCAGCTAAGCAGACCCTCCTACCTGCATGCCTGAGCTAAGGACAGATGGATTCCGGGAAGTAAATGTTACATGAATCACCTGCCCTTTCTGAAGATGGCTATGGCAACAAATGCTAGAGGGGTGTTCTTCAAAGTGATTTTTTAGCAAAATAAATTATTGAGACATGGATGGGTGGAGATGTTTGCTTTGAATATTAAAATGAATCTAATAGCATTTTTTATTTGTGGTACTCAGATACAGTGTAGTTCAGCTTTAAGTTGTGTTGAAAACGTGTATCTGCATGAAGAAATATATAAAAGGCTGCTTCATCTCTTCTCTCACTTTAATTTAGGTCCTCAAATCTGGAGAAGGCTTCAGCTTTGTTTTCAAACAATGCACTTTGCCTTAGGAGGTCAAAGCAATGAGTTTATTAACTGTCCCAAACAGATGGTGTTATGACTGGGACTTATCAGAGCACCAGTGGTAAGCCAAATGTTGCAGTTCCCTCATAGGCAGGGTATGTAGAGCGCTGGTTGAGAAGCAGTTATCAGTAGATATCATTTAGGTGGGATGCATGCAGAACAGAGTAGGAATATGGTGGCTCATAGTAAACAGCCCAGTGGTGGTATTAGAGTACATTAGTGTGGAGATACTTGAGCAGTGAGATACACAAAAGTCAAATTATGGTTAAATATCCAGGCCAAGGTCACAATGAACTGTGATCACAAGAATCAGGTCACAATGCCAGGGACAACAAACAATGGACTGACAGCATCCTGTTCTCAGAATGAGGCTTAGAAGAGCAGGTGTGAGGATCGTTAACGCACATGGTTATTTGGTTATTTAATCAGTACTATAACAGGTATCAGGTATATCAACAAAAGAGTCAAATCAGGCTGCAGGTACAGTTCAGGGTGCGTGGTGGCATGTGCAGTAATGTACTGGTAATGCACATGCGCAGATGTGAATAAGCCTATATACTTTCTTTCACTGTAAGCATCAGGAGGGCTGTGGATATTTTTTATTCTGGGGGGGTTGGGGGGGGTCTTGGGCACACAAAAAATATTGATATGAATTGAGGGTGTGATAAAATTGTGCAAAGAGTGGGAGTGGCTTATAATTTGAGCTTACTCACTGTGTTCATAGCAACATATGGCACAGTCCTTGTACTCACAAAATATGCTTCAATTACTGTGTCACAAATGAGAATATAACAGTCACATACAAACCTCTGGAGTCCTGGGTAGAGCTCTACTGTTGTCAGCAAGTTCCATAAACAGTAAGCAATTTTTCTTTTACAAAACCTTTATTCACAAAATACGGTGATAATAGGCAATTCAAAAGAGTACAAAAGAGGGAAATGCAGAAGTATAGTGGCTCATTGTCACAGGCAGGCACATATAATTGACAGAGCATTAATATCAAAATATCAAAAGAATGTACAAGAAAAGGGGAAACAGGGTATCTCACATAGAAAAACTGATGATAATAGAGAGCTCATTGAAATGTTCCGCTGACAACTGAATGTGTTCAAAAGTGCCGTGGTAGGGAAACAGACTGAAAACTGTCTTAGTAGAGGGAAATATCCAAGGTAGAGTAGTTAGGAGAGAAAAGGAGGAGTAGAAGGGGTATGGAAGAGGAAATTTTGTAATACAAATAAGGATAACCAGAGACCTGTCATACAACTGCATTGTAGATGTCCTTCTGACTGCTATCAGTCCCACAAACACTGTCCCAACTCTCTCTGATCCCTGACACTAGACTACAAGTTTTGGAAAGGCGTCAGCAAGGCATACCACAGAGCCTAGATTCCTCTCTCCTGATGTCCATTATAACCCACAGAGCAGGATGTGGGGGTGCAATAGCGAGCCCCTCTGATGGGTCTGCTCTTTCTCTCTCTCCCCCCAAGCAAATAGCTGCTGATGGCTCCACTCCATCTTTACCTTCAGTCCTTACTCTGGCTCTGTTCCATGGGTCACTGCACAGACTTCAGTTCTTTGCTGCTCTTCCTCCTTCATCTGTCCACATGGACTTTGTGTGCATGGCTCACCTGGCCACTGATACAGAAAAAAAGAAGTCTTAACTCCTTTCTACCAGTGGCCTGTCACTACCTTAACTGGAAAGGAGAAGTAAATGCGCAATGGCCATAAAGGAGTGCCAGAGCTGTGCAGCTCCGTCTGCTGAACCTGCACTGTAAATGGGTACTCTCGTGAGGGCTGGACCCCTATATCCCCCTTATTTGCATTCCTGAACAGAAGCACATATGCGTGAGCCAGTGGTATGGAAAATAATGTCTTTTCTACTTGTATTGCATCTTCATGCAGCAAAATGCAAGATTTTTTGCTGCAGAAAATGAACAATTGTTAATATTACCTCAATGAGTGTCCAATTACTAAGCATCTGTGCTGTGTCATGCTCCCCAATACCAGCAGCAGAAAGATTGGTGGGGAAAGAAAGGGAAAGTAAATAGAAGCTGCTGCATGGGTTGGTATTACAATGTACCTGTTGTACAGGTTAACTTTATGTCAATATTTGCATATTAAGGCTCTCTGGGCTTCTATATTCCCTGGGTGCTCAAAGAGGCATTGGTAGGTTGTTCTCCTCATTTATATTGCCATTTTATACAGTATCATGTTTTGTAAGGAAAGTTTTCACTAAAAGTAGAAGTCTCTTCTGCATTACTTGCTAAGTTGCCAGTTGGAGCTTTGCAGACTGTCAATATCCTACTAGATTACTGGGTAGCTAATTGATTGATGTGGAGGGTGAAGGGGCTAATCAAGATTATCAGGTCGGAAGCTGGGTTACTGTAGTGAGAGGCAGTGGTAGGGGCTCAAAGAGAAGGAAGGTCGGTCCTCGGTTTGAGCACCCAAACAGATTTGCCAAGTTGGGTGAAGATGTGGGGGTGGCAAGCTCAGAAGTGGCAGCCCTGGATGTCACTGCTGTCCCTAACAGACAGGAGGGCAGACCATCTGGGAGGGCTGGTTAGGGTAGTGCAGGAAAGCCTAGACAGTTGGTGGTAATAGGGGATTCTATAATTAAAAGGACTGATAGAATACTTTGTCGCCAGGATCGCCTCAACCAAATGGTTTTCTCTCTCCCTGGTGCCAGGGTTCAGCATGTGGTAGACTGGGTTGATGAATTACTGGGAGGGGCTGGGCATGACCCAGCTGTCTTGGTCCATGTTGAAACCAATGACAAAATACATGGAAGGTGGAGGTTCCTTAAGAATCAATTTAAAGAACTAGGCTGCAAGTTGAAGGAAAGGACCTCCAAGGTGATATTCTCTGAAATATTACCTGTGCCATGCATAACTCAAGAAAGACAGGGGGAGATTAGAGAACTCAATGCATGACTAAAGACCTGGTGTAAGTGGGAAGGATTTGGGTTTCTGGAGCACTGAGTTGACTTTTCATTGGGGTGCAACCTATATACTAGAGATGGTTTTCACCTAATTGGAAGGGGGTCTTCTGGTGGAGAGGTTTATGGAATGACTGGAGGAGTATTTAAACGAGGATCGAGGGGAGAATTAGAATATAATGGGGCAGATAGATCAGACAGGAGTCAGTCCTTATTGGTGTTTGAAATTGGGAAAGATGGTGGGAGGGCTATGGCAGGTGCTAAGAATGTTCCCATGTTACAAACAACCATTGGAATTGGTACCATTTGTACGAAAATAAAAAATATGCAAAATACATGTGCACAAGGTGTCAATGAATTAAAGTGTTTGCCAATGCCAGAAGCCTGCCAAGCAAAATAGGTGAGTTGGAAGCTTTGGTGCATGAAGAGAACTATGATTTAATTGGTATTGCTGAATCTTGGCTTCATTCTTCACATGACTGGGCCATTAATATTCCTGGCTGTGTTCTCTTTCAAAGAGACAGGATAAAAAATGAAACGTGGTGGTGTCGTTCTCTATGTGAGAAGTGATCTCAGAGCGAGTGTGAAAGAGGACCTAGTTGATGGAGAGTGTGATGAGGTTGAAGGATTATGGGTGGAACTGCACATGGGGGTGTGTACTACAAAGGTAATTGTAATTTTTTTTATAGGCCATCCAGTGTTAATAAGGAGGTGGAGACTCAGCTCCTTGCAATGATCGAAAAGGGCTGCAAGGGCTTGAACAGTGATAAAAATGGGGGATTCTAACTACCTGGAAATTGATTGGAGTAATGGCACTGCAGAAACAGTTACATAGTTACATAATTAGTATGGCTGAAAAAAAACAAAAGTCCACCAGTTCAACCATTGAAAAAAAAAGTTATAATCCTACACCCACAGTTAATCCAGAGGAAGGAAAAAAAACCGAGCAAAGCAGGATCCAATTTGCTCCTTCAGGGGAAAAAATTCCTTCCTGATCCCCGAAAAGACAATTGGATATTCCCTATATCAACCTCACCTATAAATTTTAGTATCCAGTTATATTCTGTGAAAGGGCAGTTAAAGGGCAAAAATGTATAAACCTACTATAGGACAATTTTATGGTATAGTTCATAGAGGCCCTAACTAGGAATGATGCTCTGATGAACCTGGTAATCTCAAACCATGCAGAGCTTATTACAAATGTCCATATAAAAGAACATCTGGGTAGCAGTGACCATAATATGATTTAATTTATTGTTAGCTGTAAACAACAAGCACGGGAAAAATAAAAACACTCAACTTCAAGAGAGCTACTTTTCCAAGGCTGAGAGCTGCTCTCCAAGACTTAGACTGGGAGGGAATATTGGCATTGATGAACACAACACATCACATCATCGTTTAAACATCACAAAGAATATAACAAAATATGTAAAAAGGAAATCAAAAATTGAAAATGAATGACAAATTGCAAAAGATAGCAGGACAAACCCACAAACATTTTTCAAATATATTAATAGTAAAAAGGTTCGGTTCAAGCATGTAGGCCCTTTTGCAAAATAATCTAGAGTAGGTGACTGGGGACAGCACAGCCATCCACAGCAGTGTGAGTGAAGTGAAGCCCACACATCCCACCCCCCAGTAAAACATTCCCTGCACACAGATAACCCTTTGATCGCCCCTCATGTTAACCCCTTCCTGCCCAATGCCATTAGTACAGTGTCAGTGCTTTTATTTAGCACTGATCACTGTATTGATGCCACTGGGGATATCAGTGACACCAAGCCAGTTCCCCTCAGTGTCAGAATGTCCTCCGCAGTCCTGCTATAAGTTGCTGATCACCGCCATTACTAGTAAAAATGAGAAAAAAAAATCCTAGTATATATATCGCCATTTGTAACACTATAGCTTTCATGTAAACCAATTAATTTACACATATTGGGATTTTTTTTAGCAAAGACATGTAGCAGAATACATTTTGGCATAAATTCATGACAAAATTTGATTTTTTTATTTTTTTTACTGGACATGTTTAATAGCAAGAAGTCAAAAATATTGTTTTTTTCCTCAAAATTGTCAGTGTTTTTTTTTTAAAGTGCAAAAAATTAAAATGCACAGGCAATCAAATACCACCAAAAGAAAGCTCAAGTCATGGGAAAAAAATTACGTAAATTTAATTTGGGTGCAGCGTTGCATGACCACGCAATTTTCACCTAAAGTAACGCAGCACTGTAATGCAAAAAATGGCCTGATCAGGAAGGGGGGTAAATCAAGTGGTTAAAAAGGGATCAAAATTCTGTAACAAGTAATTATAGACATGTTGGTTTATTAGCTATAGTTGGGAAGACACTGGAGAGTTTAATAAAAGACCACATAGATGAGTTCTTGCTGTAAAAAAAATATTTTATGCAACAGAATGGATTCATGAAAGACAGAAGTTGTCAAACAAATCTGGTGAGCAAAACCTTTGACAGAGGGGTGGCGGTGGACGTGGTATACTTGGATTTTGATAAAACCATTTGACACAGTTCCCTACACACAGCTAATGTGTAAAGTAAAGTCTACAGACTTGGAAAAATCAGTATGTAAATGGACAGAAAACTGGCTAAAAGTTTATATTCAGAGAGTAGTGGTTAAAGATTCATACTCTGAATGGTCTAGGGTTGTTAGTGGTGCTTACTTTTTAATATATTTATAAACGATATAGGGTCTGGGATTACAAATCCCATTTCAGTCTTTGCAGATAACACCAAGCTGTGCAGTGGAATAACGTCCTTACAGGATGTCTCCAATTTATAAGCCAACCTCAGTGCACTGTTTAATTGGGCAACTAAGTAGAAAATGAGCTTTAATGTTGATAAATGTAAAGTTATGCACTTGGGGGCTAAGAATATGCATGTATCATACATACTAGGGGGGTGCAACTGGGGGAATCAATGGTGGAGAAGGGTCTGGGCATTCTGCTAGATCAGTGGTCTCCAAACTGTGGCCCGTGGGCCGAATGCGGCCCTTTGCTTGCCTCTATCCGGCCCTCGGGGTACTTTTCCTCTCCCTGAAACCACCAAGGAGGCACTATTTCTTACACTGGCACCAACAGTGGGGAACCATTTCTCTCACTGACACCAACAATAGGGCATTTTTCCTTCTACTGACACCAATGATGGGGCACAATTCCTCCCACTGATATAAACAGTTAGGCACTATTTCTACAACTAATACCAATGATGGGGCACTATTCCTCCCTCTGATACCAATGATGGGGTACTATTCATCCCACTGTCACCAATTATGGGGCAATATTCATCCCACTGTCATCAATGATGGGGCACTATTCCTCCCTCTGTTACCAATGATGGGGCACTATGCATCCCACTGTCACCAATGATGGGGCACTATTCATCCCACTGGAACAAATGATGGGGCATTATTCCTCCAACCAATACCAATTAAGAGGCATTATTCCTCCCACTGGTATCAATGATGAGGCACTATTCCTCCCACTGACACCAGTGATGGGGCACTGTTCCTCCCACTGTCACCAATGATGAGGCACTATTCATCCCACTGGAACCAATGATGGGGCATTATTCCTCCACCCAATACCAATTAAGGGGCATTATTCATCCCACTAATACCAATGATGGGGCACTATTCTGCCAACAAATACCAGTGATGGAGCACTATTCCTCCAACTAATACCAATGACTGGACACTATTTCTCCTTCCACTGACTACATATTTTATGTCAGGTTTTTACTCCCACTTTCGCTGGGACATTTTCTACTCCCACTGGCCACTCTAGCCCCCCTAAAGTCTGAAGGTCAGTAAACTGGCCCTTTGTTTAGAAAGTATGGAGACCCCTGTGTTACATCATAAGCTTAATAATGACATGCAATGCTAAGCTGCGGTTTCTAAAGTGAGCAAAATCCTCTCTTATATTAAAAGAGGTATAGACTCCAGAAAGAGAGATATCATATTACCCCTGTACAAATCATTAGTAAGACCATATCCGGAATATACAGTTCAGTTTTGGGCACCAATTCCCAAAAAGAACATTGGTGAACTGGAGAAAATACAGGGAAGGGCAACCAAACTGATAAGAGGTATGTATGAGCTCAGCTATAAGGAAACATTAGAGGAACTGAATTTATTATCTCTTGAGAAGAGAAGATTAAAGGGGGATATGATCAACATGTATAAATACATCAATGGTTCATATAGTGAACTCAGGGTAGAGTTATTCACCCTGAGGGCATCACAGAGGACAAGGGGCACTCTTTACGTCTGGAGGAAAAGAGATTTAGTCTGCAATATGGAAAGGTTTGTACACAGTAAGAGCTGTGAAAATGTGGAATAGACTCCCTGAAGAGTTGATTCTGGCCAGCTCAGTGGATTACTTTAACAAAGGCCTGGATTCTTTCCTAGATACACAGAATATAACTGGATACTATAGATAAAGTTGATCCAGACAAAATTGCCTCTCGGGGGATCAGGAAGGAATTTTATCCCTTGCAGGAGCAAATTGGATCATGCTTTGCTGATTTCTTTTTGCCTTCCTCTGGATCAGCTGTGGGTATAGGATTATAACATTATTTTATGGTTGAACTGGATGGATTTTGTCTTTTTTCAGCCAGACTAACTATGTAATTACTATAACATGTATGCAGGGGCATAACTGGGAGTCATGGGACTCCATTAGCAAAATTTAGATGTCACCCCTAGGTAGTTCTCTCTGTAGCAGCTGAAAATATCAATTAAGACAATATGTGGCATTGATCTTAACATAAAGTATTCCTAAATCAGGGACAAGCAACAGTAGAGCTGTCAGCATAGTCAGTATACTACTAGGGAGCAGTGCTTAGGATAAAATATATAGCTGTAATAGTAATAATAAAGTTAATAATAACAACCATAATGATAGTTTATTATATGACTAAATTATTAAAGCTCATGCACACAATTATTCTATAACCTTGATACAAACATCTTTAAACTCTAGCTTCTTTAAACCTTTTTGAAAAACTACAAACCTCAGCTGTCCTTTAAGGATTTAGCAGTGAAGAATTC
This sequence comes from Staurois parvus, assembly GCF_062004578.1. NCBI lineage: Eukaryota > Metazoa > Chordata > Amphibia > Anura > Ranidae > Staurois > Staurois parvus. The sequence goes on along the minus strand of NW_028317951.1, from coordinate 14,039,697 downwards.
TGGGATTTTTTAATACATTAGCTATACAAGGTTAATTTTGGTCTTCAGCAGAAGTTCAGAAGGCAATTATTCTACAATTCTAAGACTAATAAGCAAATGCTTCTTAATACACATAGGGGGATCTGTGACTAGCGACAATCCTAAGGTCTCACTTCAGCCTTTCTATACTGGAACCTTTACAGTTTAGGTTTCCATAACACCAATCATTCTAAAGGGGATCCCCTTCTGCCCCATACCCCGTAGCAGCCACATGGCCTGCTATGGCTTTTGTTACACTACTGCACATATGATAAATACGTGCAATCAAGAAGTTTTCATTAACCTTAAAAACTTCAAACACATGGTGTATTATAGGAGAACATATGTAAATTCATTGTAATGCAATATGGTTTGAAAATCATGTAATAATAATAATGTTGATTTATAAAAATTAAATGAAGCATTTACAATACTGTTTTTTTTAATTTTTTCTATTTAAAGTTGCCTACAATATAGGAAAACAAAGCTCTTTGAAATATTTAATACCTCTGCCAAAGATAAAGTTTGACTAGCAGTGATTTGGTCACATAGGCAATAACTGGTTACCAATTATTAATTACGTACGAGGATGAGAAACATGGCAGATTCCACATGGGCGGCCTTGTCTTTGATCAGTTTTGTCCTGGCATATTTGGTGCATAAAAAGCTCAGATTTGTTTTTCATTCTGACCTGAGTAATTCAAAGTGAGAACTAGCACATTCTTGGCATAGAAATGTTCTGTTCTGCCCTCCTGGATAGGTGAATGATTTTGAAAAGTCCCTTTTGCTGCCAAGAAAAATACTATTATAATTTTGGATCTGACTGTGTAAATTTATATCCAGAATTTAGAAAGATTATTTTCAGAAAATGGTACGTCAAATGCATTGCTTGTTTTTGTAGAACTTGTAAGATGTTTTTTAAAAGTATAATTTTTTTTGGGTAAAAAAACTCAGTTTGTTAAATAAGCCAATTTCTGCTTTATTTGTAACATATAAATGTTGAATGAATTAGTGAGTTATATGGACTCTGCTCTTTCTGCTCAGCAGTTCTATAAACAATGAAGTAATATATTTCTCCATCAACCTAATAATAGCAATTAATATTTTTTTTTACATCATTGCATTTTTAATTTAGTGATAACAGTGTCTTAATAGAGTATGAACAAGTTTCAAAAATATTTAAAGAGTATGTAAAACCAAAACCTTTTTTTTTTAATTTCGAAAAAGTAGGGAATGATTATAAGTTGACCCTTCTTAGGGATGTCTGTGTCCCATTGGTGAGATTTCCCTACACTTCTTGTCCCAGAGAAACACAGAATTTAAAAGGAGATCTCTCCAAAGCAAGGGAGTAAATCTTCTTTGAAAATTATCACCATAATAGGTTTACCCATTGCAAGATTTCCCCTCACATTCTGTTTTGTGACAGCTTAAAAATGTTGGATTCCCCATCACTTTCTGTACATCCCCCCAACAAGTACACGGACAGCAAAAAGAAAAAACAAAAACTAAAAATACAGGAGTTCTGAACTGGTTGGTTTACATACACTTTAAAGTGACCCTGGTGCTATAGAAAATGTTTTAACTACAAAAATAAGTATACTTGAAAACAGCACCTTTTCTGCTACCTGCACTGGCCAACACAGCTCTGATCCTGAAAATCCTTCTGCTGAATTTTGAATTAAAATCACAGATGTCAGTGGCTGGCTAAAATTTTTCTTTGACCAGTTCCTGTCCGGCCTATTGTCAAATGACTGCCAGGCGGGACATTAGTCGTTCTGGGTGGATGTCATGTGACGTCCTTCACAAAACATGTCTTGTGTGCCCCCCACAGGCTGCTCTACAGTGTGATCTGTCACCTGCTGTGTCCACTGGATGACCGATGAGTGTACTGACCGCTGCTGGTACCATGAGATCACTATGACCAATCACAGCATATCACATGACAATTATACACAATGGATGGTGTTTATTTATGCCATCCATTGTGTACTATTGTGTTGATCTCTGTGATTGGTCACAGTGATCACATGGTACAGACAGGGCCAGTCACAGCCCATATGTACCATGTGATTAACTGTCAATCACAACTAACAACAATAGTGAATACAGAATGAATCAATTTCATTCAGTAAAAATGGTCGCTTATACCAGTGAAATTCATAGTGTGTTACAAAAAAAATCCTGATCACTTCCCCAGAGTAGTTCAATATTACTATGGTACCACTGTATTGATTTTCGTCAGAGTCAGTGTCAGTGGAAGGAATTATGTACCATTGTTGGTGTAAGTGGGAGGAATTATGCCCTGTTGTTGATGTCAGCCCATATGGAAGAAATATATATTTGAAATATATTTTAAAAATATTCTTCCCAAATGTATTGACATATATTTGAAATGCTACAATTTTGGCCATATTCAATATATTTCAAAATATATATTCAATAAATACATATACAGTATATATACTGTATGTTGAAATGCGTTTTTATTACAAAATATATGAAAAATATTTTTTTAAATACATTTCAAATATAATGTTTGTCTTTAAAAATACAAATCTACATTTTTGGAATGCATTTACAAATATATGTTAAAATTACTTTTTTATATGTTAAAAAAATCTGAAGAATATATTTAAAAAAAAAAAATGTTTTTGAAATATATTCTTCAGATTTTTTTGATATTGAAATATATTTCGAAATATATTGACTATGGCCAAAATTGTAGCATTTCAAATATATGTCAATATATTTGGGAAGAATATTTGTAAACTATATTTCAATTATATTTTTCTTCCATTTGGGAGTGGCAGGAATAGTGCCTCAAGGGCTGGATAAAGGCAAGCAAAGAGCAACATCTGGCCCCCAGGCCGCAGTTCGGAGATCACTGCTTTAATGTAAACTTGTGCCAGGAGACCTTCATAGGTTATGCTGGTTGATTGTGCTAGTTTCCTAGTTAATTCTGTGGCATCAACACATTCAGAATTGCTAATCCAACTATAATTACATATCAGAAGTTCTGATATCACTCTAACTTATATACTGTATTCTTGTATTCAGTATACGGCTCAGCTCAGAATGTATTAAAGCTATTGGCTCAGCAAGCTAGCCCAATAACATTTGGCTTTTTTAGAAGAAGGGTGATGGCAATGGCAGCCTTTGGATTACCCTAAACATAGTTTTCCTATGAGAATGCAGATTTGATTTTTGTATTTCAATGTTTTTATTAATTTATAAAACAGTTTAAGAAGACAGGAGCAACAAAACACGCCCAAGCAGGGGCCATCAATTGCACATAAATGACAAAAACATTGGTATAACAGGGACAGTAACTCAAACAAAAGACAGCTATCCACTGCCACACCAAAAACAAACAAAAAAGAAAAGGAAGGAGGAGTACAAAAGGAAAATGATGGCAAGACCAAGAGCAGAGGTCTGAGAACGCCAAGCAGATTTGATTTTTGATAATAAAATGTACCTGTTCATGTATGCTAACACAATTTAATAATTTTATAAATTGCAAAGAGGATGAAGAAAATGAAATACAAAATCAGCTAATCGCATAAATGAGGTGTGCACCAAAAATTATTGAAGAGGATTCTTATTATTTTAACTGACTGTGTATGATTTTACTGACACTTGTCCCCACTATTTAGGTGAATTTATCCTCCCACAGAACGGACATGCAATTTCACATCATTATTTCTGAGCAAGGTTTCATTAGTTATAGCCCTGTCAGAATTGTAACTAGTGTCAAATGTGTTTGGAAAGCACACTAATACAGGTATGGAACTCATCAAGGCAGGTCAGAGGCCAGCCTCATTAAGGAGTTAAAATGAAAACTTTCAGTGTCTCTAACACATCTCAGAGCTGTGGCAGACACCCCTCTACCCCCCTTCTAAACTCCAAGGCCAACGTACTTGTCCCGACAGTCAAACAAGACCAAGATGACAGGTCAGGTAAATTATTTCTCCTTCCTTTTTTTTTTAAGCTGGACTTAATATTATGGTACCAAATGGTATGAAAATATCAAAAGTTTGTTTGCATGTTTACAATGCCATTTCCTGGCCTTAAACATAATATTCAGTGGAGCCGCTATAACCATGCTCACATGGTATTTCACTTAGCATCTGACAGGTTGTTGGATGTGACAATAGTAAGTTAAGGGGTAATTATACATCATTTAAAGAAGAAACAGAAAAAGAAACCCTAAAGCTGGCCATAGATGATGTGAAAACTGAATGAAAATGTTTAATTGTTCCTTTTTCGCATCATTAGTATGCCAGATACGACACGCGATTTTTGTGCCGCAATCCAAAGTGCCTAATCCAACATGATGGATTTTTATCAGAAAAATGAAACAATTGATGGCACAATTGCATAAGCTATTTCTGTTTTACGCTCAACAGAACTTTTGGGTTTTGTCCCGTTTATGGCCTGCCCTAACAACAAGAACACTTTGTAAAATGGTAAGGTTGGTATTCAGGATACACGGGAAACGTGCTACATGCAGAACTTAGTTTACCTTTAATCTGATTTTTAAATAATGTATTGCAGCACTGAATTTTACAATGCTTTCAGGACTTCTATCACACAGTTTTCTGGGTTCAAAAAACACACAAGTCCACTAGGACCAGCATCTCAGATCTCCACCAACTGTGCTGTAGAGCGGGCATAGGCAACATTGGCATGCCAGCTATTGTGGTGCTACAAGCCCCACAAAGCACTGCAAGACTATGACAGACATAAATATGACTTCTAGAGGCAGGATAGTATTTGTAGTTTTACCACAGTTGGTTTGCTGATGTTGCCTACCACTGATCTAGAGGAAGGCAAAATCAGCCCTTTAACTACTTTAGCCAATTTTGCAGCACAGAGGGAACATTTTATAGTTTAAAACCTACATGTTGTAGATCTAGGCAGTTAATTAATAATAAAAAATTGCCTCCTTTCTCCACTGATGAAGAATGTAGTGCTTTCGTTTAGGGGATGAGCCAACAGAATAATCTGCAGTTCTTTTATCTACCTTCCCTCCATTTCTAGTTGTGACAACAAATCCACCAAAGCTGCTCATATTGCAGTTGTCCAACCAGTCTTGTTGCCACCATTCCCACTAATGTCATCAAATGACCACATAATCACTACATTCTAGCTCTGTAAAATGGAAGGATATAAAACACAATACCTGCACTAGGTATAGCAACACTCAAAAATCTAAAAGTAATAAAACTAAAAAAGCAGCTTGCACATAAAGGCGATATTGCAAAATGTAAACAGAAAAAATGCAGCGCTAATTAGAAAGCATAATAATGTCCAAAATGAAAAGTCCATATAGGTCCTCAAACAAATAAAAGAAAATACAAAAGAAAATCCTGATCTCATGAACTGTCACCATACACCCGGAAAACATTGGCGCCTTACCAGACACTTTGATCATATATCACTGGTCCGTAATGTCAGTGTAATAAGGAATCAGTATGGCAAATAATCTCCAGTAGATATCCTCTCCCAGATGCAGGATAATATCTCTGCTTCCAAAAATCTCCAAACCTGACACTTTGACCTTATAACATCGATCAGTGAGCGCAATGTGATTGGGAAGCAGTATGGCAGGTAATCTTCAATGGAAATCCTCTCAGAGATACAAGATAATTTCTCCACTTTGAATCTTTCCAAACCTTAAAGAATCTCCCATCCGACAATCAGATAAGGGATAAAGAACAAAGGCAACTCATAGTGCAGTAATTAATGAAAACTTTGGCAGATTTATTACAGGAATCATGTACATCAAGACTTAAAATAACCAGCATTGAATTGACAGTGTTTCAAATGAAAAACATGGCCGCCGTCCCTCCAGAACGCGGTGACGTTGCACGCTGAGGCTCTACCCAACGCGTTTCCTCATCAGAAAGATGTCGTCGGGTGCATAACGGTTCATGAGATCAGGATTTTCTCTTGTATTTTATTTTATTTGTTTGAGGACTTATATGGACTTTTAATTTTGGACATTGTTATGCTTTCTAATTAGCGTTGCATTTTTTCTGTTTACAAAATGGAGGGATAGACTGTTGACTGTCGTTGGATTGTGGCTTATGGTAAGTATTAGTGTGTTTAGCCCAGCTTATGGAAAGATGAACACTAGATTCTTCACTAGCAGATTCACAGAGTCATGTTTTAAACAAGGTAACTATAATGAATCCCTAGTAAGTCTTTGGTCACACCGAATTTGACTTTAAAATCGTGCAACTTAACTTGAATTTGCACGATTTCAAGGTCAGTTGTCAGTTTGACTTCAGGTGGGGTATGTAAGACATCTGTGAGGCTTCATGCCCAGATTTCTGTGCAAGTCACACCTGAACTTGCAAGAAGTAGTGCATGAACTACTTTCAAAATCAGTGCGACTCTGACGAAGTCGGAGTCACACCAATTTTGACCAGTTCCATTGCGGACAATAGGGTGTGACTTGTTATGCGATTTGAAATGATCAAATCGCATGACAATTTGCACCGGTGTGACCGGGGACTAATCCTTTTGCATCTTTTGCATTTTTTGTACACGTTTAAAAAATCCTTATAGGCCTAAAAATTACATAAACCCCCAACAACATGTGTTTTCTGAATGCAGACACCTTAGAAAATAAAATCGTGGAAGTTATGTCACATGATACTAGCGCAACAGTTAAAGTTAATTTTTGGGGACATAAACACTATATATTACCCGCATTTTAGTATTTTTGTACAATATAAAAGATGATCTTACACCAAGGAAATGGATATCCAACAAGCCTTAAAATTGTGTGTGCACATAAAACAGCGACACACTTTATTGCTCTCTGTTTTCCCTAGATGATGCTTTAAGAGCCCCACAGGACATCATTTTAGAGCTAACCGTGAATAATGGACCTAGAATTATCACACTCACTCTGGCATGCATGGCGATATGTAACGTGTATTGCAAACAATGTTTCTGTGCGCAGGCGCACCGACATGCGTGTCTACAGATTTATTTGGGGGAAATTTTAGAGCTTGGATGTAACTTTACATTTTACACTTTTTAACCACTTGACCAGACCATTTTTCGCTATTCGGCCCTGTGCAACTTTAACTGGAAATTGCGTGATTATGCAGCAACGTACGCAAATTACATTTATATAATTTTCTCACACAAATAGAGCTGTCTTTTCATGGTATTTATTAATCACTGGGTTTTTATTTTTTTTTTATATAAATGAAAAGAGATCAAACAATTTTGAAAACCCCCCCAATATTTTCTACTTTCTATTATAAAACATATTCAATTGAAAAAAAAATGTCTTCAGAAATGTAGGCCAAAATTTGTTCTGCTATATATCTTTGGTGAAAAGAAATGTTATAGCTTCTACAAACTATGGTATATATATTTTTGAAAATTAATCAATCCTAATGTACTGACCTCCAATCTCATTTCTTGAGGCCCTTAAAATGCCAGGACAGTGCAAATACCCCCCAAATGACCACTTTTTGGAAAGAAGACAGCCTGAGGTATTTAGTAAGAGCCATTGCAAGTTTTTTTTAAGTTGTCATTCTTTGTCAGAATTTTGTTGAAAATAAAGAGATTAAATAAAATTTTTTCTTTACAATTTTTTTGGTACATACTGTCCCCAGTGCAGTACAGCATCATCATATGACTGGTGTGGTAGTGTTATATGATTGAGTTTGATTGCTGTTACAGTGATGATCATTGTAACGGGCATCACAGTGGCTAAATGGTTAGCACTTCCGCCTGGCAGTACTAGGGTTGCTGGTTCAAATCAGTGCCTGCGTGGGTTTCCTCCGGGTACTCCGGTTTCCTCCCACTCTACAAAGACATGCTGGTAGGTTAATTGGATCCTGTTTAAATTGGCCCTAATATGTGTATGTATGGATGTGAGTTAGGGACCTTAGATTGTACACTCCTTGAGGGTTAGGGACTGATGTGAATGTACAATATATATGTAAAGCGCTGCGTAAATTGACGGCACAATATAAGTACCTGAAATAAATAAATAAATAACAGCAATGCTTTGAACTGTCATGAATGGGTTTCATTCACAGGGCCAGATATTGCCTGTCTGATGTGGAGGTGCAATAAAAAATGTCAGGTGGCAGAAAATGGGAGGTCAACAGGGAAGTGCACAGGGGTCAGCAGGGCAGAGAATAGGGTAAGCACTTTGTAAGGTAGTGTATAGGGGCCATTAGTTTGTAGGGCTGTGTACAGGGGTCCACAGGACAGAGAACAAGTGTCAGCAGAGCAGTGTACAGGAGTCAGCAGAGCTGTGGATACGGGTCAGCATAGCTGAGAACAGGTTTCAGCAGGGTGAGAAGAGGGGTTAGCAGGGAGGTGGACAGGAGTCATTGCTGGCAAGGCAAAGGACAGGAGTCACTTCTGGAAGGACAGAGAACAGAGGTAACTGCTTGCAAGGCAAAGGACAGGAGTCACTTCTGGCAGGGCAGAGGACAGGGGTCACTGCTGGCAGGGCAGAGGACAGGGGTCACTGCTTTTAAAAACATTTCCAGACAGTATAGTGACAGGTTAGGGCAGTAAATTGGCAGGTTAGTGCAGTATAGGGGCAGATTAAGGCAGTATATTGGCACATTAGGGCAGTATAATGGGAGGCTATTAGGGCAGTATAGTGGTGGGTTAGAGCAGTATAGTGGCAGCCTAGGGCAGTATAGTGGTGGGTTAGGGCAGTATAGTGGTGGGTTAGGGCAGTATAGTGGTGGGTTAAGGCAGTATAGTGGAGGGTTAGGGAAGTATAGTGGTAGGTTAGTGCAGTAAAGTGGTGGGTTAGGACAGTATAGTGGTGGGCTAGTGCAGTATAGTGGTGGGTTAGTGCAGTATGGTGGTGGGTTAGTATTGTAAAGTGTTAGGTTAGTGCAGTATAGTGGTGGGTTAGTGCAGTATAGTGAAGAGATAGAGTAGTATAATGGCAGACTAGTGGTAGCTGTATAGTGGTGGGTTAGTACAGTATAGTGGAGGGTTAGGGAAGTATAGTGGTAGGTTAGTGCAGTAAAGTGGTGGGTTAGGACAGTACAGTGGTGGGCTAATGCAGTATAGTGGTGGGTTAGTGCAGTATGGTGGTGGGTTAGTATTGTAAAGTGTTAGGTTAGTGCAGTATAGGGGCAGGTTAGGGCAGTATAGTAGTGGGTTAAGGAAGTATAGTGGAGGGTTAGGGCAGTATGGTGGTAGGTTAGTGCAGTAAAGTGGTGGGTTAGGGCAGTATAGTGGTAGGTTAGTGCAGAAAAAGTGGTGGATAAACCGATATATATATATACAGCATTTTGCATGGTAGGGATTGGCAATTGGGAGCCTCAGCTATCGATCACTGGGTCTTGGCCGGTGATTCCCCTCTGGCATCCGGCGATTGCCGAGTATCACTGACAGAGGAGAGACCTGTATGTAAACAATACAGATCTCTCCCCTGTCAACTCCTGCACATTGCTTTGTATGGCTCTGCATAGCACAGCCATACAAAGCAATGTGCTTATAGTGTGAATCACACACACAGCACACAGTAAACAGCACACAGCACACAATTAACCCTTTGCTTGCCCCAAATGTTAACCTCTTCCTGCCTAGTGTAATTAGTACAGTGTCAGTGCATTTTATTAGCACTGTCACTGTATTAGTGTCACTGGAGATGCCAATGACATTTAGTCAGTTCCCCCCCCCCCCAGTGTCAGAATGCCTGCCGCAGTCCCGCTATAAGTCGCTGACCATTACTAGTATAAAAAAAATAAATTCCAGTATATATACTGCTATTTGTAGACGCTATAACTTTCACGTAAACCAATTAATTTACACATATTGGGATTTTTTTTTAGCAAAGACATGTGGCAGAACACATTTTGGCATACATTTATGATGAAATTTGATTTTTTTTTAAATTTTTTACTGGACATGTTTAATAGCAAAAAGTAAAAAATATAGTTTTTTTTCTCAAAATTGTCGCTCTTTTTTTGTTTATGGCGCAAAAAATAAAAATTGCAGAGGTAATCAAATACCAGAAAGCTCCATTTTTGGGGAAAAAAATTACATAAATTTAATTTGGGTATAGTGTTGCATGACCACGCAATTGTCAGTTAAAGTAATGCAATGCCGTATTGCGAACAATGGCCTGGTCAGGAAGCTGAAATCTGAGGGGAGGGGCGTAGCATTCACATTCATAACATCAATTACTAGTGACTTGTGATTAGCTACACCTGATCACATGGTACAAGGTGCTCTGATTGGCCCAGGTACCATGCGATAGCTGTGGGCCAGTCAGACTTGGTACCGGAAGCTGCAATCCACTTGAGGGGGGGGGGCTCTCCTAAATTGGTGAAGACACAATGATGTACATGTACGTGATTATTATCCTGGCCAAAAAAAGTTACTGTGGGGGGTCAGCAGTTGGCTAATTTCTTTTTCTAATCATAAATTTTCTTTTCTATCATATAGGGGACAAAATGTCTCCCATGTGGTGAATTTTTTGATGACGGAATTAATAAGATGTAGCTTCTGGGTCAGTAACAGGAGGAGGAGGCCAGCAAACAGACATTCTCTGGTCTCCCTCTCCTCTACCCGGTGGCACCCGCCATGCTGGTCCTGGGTCCACCAATGGGTGCAAGAGGGGAGTGAAGTAATGGGGGCTGCACAGCTGCCAGATCATTTGCAAACTTTATATTGATTTATATATAGTCATACATAGTTATCAGATCACCTTTCAGGTGTTTTTAAATAAACCAATTTTTCATTTTTTTTTTTCAGTAAGCATTTTCATTCCTTTTATTAATAGAGATACATAAGTCCTTTTGATAGACGGGCCCTGTAAATCTCAGGTCAGATCTTTTATGTCCTTTTTTTAGTGCAATGAGCATAGACCGGTCAAATTTCGATCCATGTATGGGCAGGTTGGTTGTACAGAAATCAATCTACAACTACTGTACAACCAGCCTGTTCGGAAATATCTGTACAATCAGCCCCACCAGCTATAGCGGTGTATTCTGATGGTGGGGAGGTCTTCCCTTGTCAAAACCTTGCTCCGTTCCCTTGCTTAGTGGGGGGGATTCCCCCATCTACATGGAGTGTGTAGATGGGGGAATCGAGTCAGTTTTTTCATTAAACTCGCTGGATGAATGGAAAAAAAAAAAGACTCATGAATGGGCTGCTTAAGCCATAGTGAGCATAGTGAGGGCACTAGGAGATATTATCACTTATACTGTTTAATATTCTGCTTTATTTTCACTTGATTTTATTTAAAATGTATGCATAGCCATAATTTTTTAGTTTTGGATATAGCAGTGACTGGTTTATCTTTTTATGTATATGTTGCAGAGTTTTTCCCTTACTTCTGTTCCTTGATACAACAGAAAGTGAGAGATAATCTCCACAGAGTAAAGGGTGACAACTGTAAAATTTAGTTTTTCTCATCATATTATGTCTCAGTGACAGCAGTCACCAGGACAAATAGAGAGCGTGAATCTGCCCAGTGAGGACATAGATATCAATAACAATTTGAGTTCTAATCCTTACTCTATCAAAAACAAAAAAAAAAAGTTTAGGCTGTCCTTACACTTTATTGTATAAATGGCCTTATTATTAGCACAGTTTTGCTGCCAATATTACATTTCTTCTGCCTTGTAACTGCTGACACTACAATTTTACAGATCCTTTTGAAACAGGTCACTGTCCTGGTGAGTTTTATTCATTACAGGTTTTTTTGTAACAAGCATAATTAACAGTGTTATTCTATTCAATCCACCAGACAATTGGAAATAATAGTGATCCTTAAAGTACACCTCTGCTAACATTCATTATTAAAACTATTGGCAGTGACATTTTATAAGCATAGGGGTACTGTTGTTCTTTCTGGATAGGAATCCTAGCATTCATATATAACTACCATCTGTGTGCCCATTAGAGGGACTTCCCTTCATTTTGTGGCTCTTTGACACAACAGAAAGTTCTTCCTGTATTCCTCATTTTTGGGGTTGACTCAGTAAAAGCAAAATGTCTGTTCACACTTTGAGAATTTTGCCTGGAATGTAACACTTTACAAAGAATACCTAATGATGTGCAGGGATAATACAAAAAACAGCATTTGTGCTTGTACTTGATTGGAAGAATAACATCCGCAGAACTTCACCTCATTCAGTAAGCTCTGGGAAAAATTCCCTTGAACAGTACAGCTTCCCTTGTAAAGTGAACATTATATTTGCCTGTAGTAAGCCAACCCCAAAGTCAGGAGAATGTTTCCTATTGGGGGCGCAGATAACAGTAAAAACCTGACAGTAGTTCTAACCCTTCTACACTCTTTCCAAACGAACAACATGTTTTAGACTTCTACTTTGAAGTATATTGCACATTCAAAATAACATTCATATTTAGTTAGTAAATCAGATATAAGATGAAAATTCTTGTCACTCACGTTAGTACACCGAGTATACAATCACGTAAACCTGCTCACTAATTTAGCATATTTCTTAGGACAATAAAAAAGCTTTTATTTGAAAGCATTTGTTCCCAGGGACATGTTATACCACACAATTTACCAGATAAAAGAGATCGTATAACCTATAATGCTTTGTATAATAACGATGTAATGATAATATGATGCAATGCTGGGATATCTCTGCACAAATACACACACAAGTATAATATATCTGCTATCATTGTCTACTTGTTTTTGTTCTGCTTGTTTATTAACACCTACCGGCCTTGCAGTGTCCCTGGCTCATAGAAGAGGCTAGGTTCTCACAATGAGATTACAAGCACAAAATGAGTTTTTTGCCTGGACCCTTCAATTTACATGTTAGTAGCGTTTACAAATAATTATACTATCAAATGTTGATAAAAATTCTATCTGCTTTGTTGAACAAGACAGGGGATTTGAAATTGAAATGAGGCTCCTTGTAGTGTTGACAAATGAATGTATGAAGTGTTTTGCCACTTTAAATCGAACATGAATCCCACCTTCAGATCCCTCCACACAGAACCATGGAGTGGTCGTAGATGTCTACATTTACTTATAAACAGTAGTAGGATCATTGCTGTGCTTTTTACCTTGCACTTACAAGCATAAGGGGATGCATCATGTTTTTGCACATATTTTTCAACTCCTATGTTCAGGACTGAAGGTTTTAAAGAATATGTGAAGTATTGCATATCAATTTCATAATTACCATGTGAAGCCAGCAGGTGGAGATCTAGAGTCTGCTGACTACAATGTTCTGCAGTTCTAACTTCTAAAGCAGCAGTGAGAGTTTAAAGCTGAACTTCAGGCAGATATAAAAGACTCAAATGAAGCTCTGTAATCCGTAATGCATCATTAGATGTATTTTTTAAATGCAAGCAGTATAAGTACCTCAAAATTACTTGGTATCTACCATGTGCAGTGCACTGTACAGCAGAGTTCGGAGAGGGGGAGGAAATGGCTATGCAAGGAGCCAATCAAATGTGCTACAGGGCAAGGAGCATGTTGATAGGGGAAGAAATGCAAAGTAACACTGAGATTCATTTATTAGTGTGCTTCTTCTTCTTTCACAGCTCAGTCATAGGGTAGAAGTGGAGATGTGATAAGTGAAAGAGGAGGGTAGAAGAGGAGGGGTAAGTGAAAGTGAAACTACAGAAATATCAGGTCTCCTTCCCTGCTAGAAAGGGCTGTGCTCTGTGTCAGAACTGTGTACATCTCAGGACTGCGCGGAGAGAAATACGTTTCAGTGTACATCCAGGTTAGTAGTTTACTGGATTGTATCATGCAAGCGGATCATAACTAAGGAAGTTAATTTGGTGGATTATAAAAGACATTTGTTTTATTTTACAATATGCATGTAAACTATTTCTGCAGTGTTGTAGCTATTAGGTATCGCACGAGAAGGCCTGGCTTGCAGTCTCCACTCTAATTCACCCCAAAGGTGTTCTGTGGGGTTGAGGTCAGGACTCTGTGCGGCCAGTCAAGTTCCTCCACCCCAAACTCGCTCTTTGATGTCTTTATGGACCTTACTTTGTGCAGTGGTGCGCAGTCATGCTGGAACAGGAAGGGGCCATTCCCAAACTCTTCCCACAAAGCTGGGAGCATTAAATTGCCCAAAATGTCTTGGTATGCTGATGCCTTAAGAGTTCCCTTTACTGGAACTAAGGGGCCAAGCCCAACCCCTAAAAAACAACCCCACACCATAATCCCCCCTCCACCAAACTTTACCCTTGGCACAATGCATTCAGGCAAGTACCGTTCTCCTTGCAAACGCCAAACCCAGACATGTCCATCAGATTGCCAGAGAAGCATGATTGGTCACTCCAGAGAACACGTCTCCACTGCTCTAGAGTCCAGTAGCGGTGTGCTTTACACCACTGCACCCAATGCTTTGAATTGCACTTGGTGATGTAAGACTTGGATGCAGCTGCTCGGCCATGGAAACCCATTCCATGAAACTTTCTACGCACTGTTGTTATGCTAAACTGAAGACCACACAAACTTTGGAGGTCTTTAGCTGTTGACTCTGCAGACAGTTGGTGACTTCTGCGCACTGTGCGCTTCAGCATTCGCTGACCCTGCTCTGTCATTTTACGTGGCCTACCACTTAGTGGCTGAGTTGCTGTTGTTCCCAGTTGCTTCCACTTTGTTATAATACTACTGACAGTTGAGCATGGAATATTTAGTAGCAAGGAAATGTCACCTTAATGCACAGGTGGCAACCTATCACGGTACTACACTTGAATTCACTGAGCTCCTGAGAGCAACCCATTCTTTCACAAATGTGTATAGAAGCAGTCTGGATGCCTAAGTGCTTGATGTATAGATAAATAGATATTTGCACAGCTTTAAACTTTTTTAGAAACCAATGTCATAGCATGTGGTGGCGATGGCGGGATATGCCAGTACACTGCCTGTTGGCATGGCTGTTTGTAGTCCAATAATATATATTTATTTGGCGCTGTCATCCTAAGAAAGGACCTTGCTGGTATGAATTCGTTGAAACTAGAAAATATAGAAAAAAACATTTCAACTTTTTGGAATTACAGAAACATGTGCATTATTGTATTTGATAAAAATGGTATACAATCAACCCCAAAAATGTAAATATCTGCTACATAAGGAGGATCTTGGTGGACTCTACAGTTGGAATTCGATCCATTTTCTAAACCTAGTCTATAAGAATTTCCCCACGTCAGGGACTGGTGAGACATTACCAGTTTGTGTAGTGGCCCATATGTTGGTCGCCCGCATCTGGTAACCCATCTCATAGTCATAGCTAATCTGTGATTGATGCACTTGGCCTAGAACTTCCACCCAGTTCTATTCAGGAAACAGGAGGGCTGGAGAGATACTACTCAGCTTTCTTTTCGAGTCCCTGTTTCCTCACTCTAATCACCTTCTGCTGTGGGAAAGAGATGAGATGCGGCCTAAAAAACAGATCATTGTCCGCCTCCTAGCTTAATGCAGAGAAAGCAGTATTGTCTGTTCAATGGATAAACCTTCCTGCTGTCACTCAAAACCTAAATTCAACGCTACTTCATTTCTAAGAGGCTTATCTTCCTTGAATAGACCCTTGCAGCTCAAGTAAGAGGCGATGTAATGAAGCGTGTTTTTTTCTTAAGTGAGAAACCTGCTGGAAAGAAGTGGAGAAGGCTGTGCAGCTGTTCTAAAGGACTTCTGCAGCCTCTCGAAAGACTTGTCATTTATCTGGTCTTGCATGACATCAAATGATAGAAGATCAAGTTCAGTCTCTGGGAGGGAGACGAAGGAGAAAGGGGTTCATCCATCCATTTTTAACCCCTATTCTAGCACAGGCCCTACTTCTGGTGATTTGGCTAAAATATACAACGATCATTCATACTATATGAACTTAATTTACCTTACTGTATTGAAAAACAAAAGTCCCATTTTTTTCCAGCCAACAGTAACTAGGAATAATATGTAATCAGTTCATTCAGAGATTATGGGTTGAAAAACAACACTTCATTGTTAGAAGCTATTGAATAATTAGCATTTTGGATCATACCTGAAGTAGTTATTTCAGATAAAATATTATAAATTCCATTTTAAGTGAAATTGAGACCACAACCAAAAGGGTTGCATAGTTATTTCTTCTTTTGCATTCATGCTGTATTTTTAGAGACAACCTACTACGTAGCTTTCTATATTACATAATGTTAATGTGGACTTGCCATTATTATTTTTGCAATCAGCACACTGAAGATTTCAAGGCCAATGAAAATCCAAAGTTCCTTCCTATGGGTGTTTGCACCCAAGACAAACATGGAAAGCACTACCTTAAATTGTATGGTCAGCTAATTTTTTTTTAATTGGATAGAATCGAAAGGATTAGAACCTTGTCATATTTATGCTGCTATCTGGAACATTTTTAGAGAAGTGTGCCCCCAATGTCTCAGGCCAATGGCTTTACCAGTGAGAAAAAATCTCCAGCAGAAGCACATACACAAATATTTCTTTTCATGAATAGAAAAAGGCTAGAGCCTTTAAACTTTTTTTTTATTGAAATCTGTGTTCCTGTTGCAGTTTTTCCCCCTATTTTCTACCTGGTCAGCAGGACAGCAAGTGAAAGGAAATCTCTCCATGTACAATGAACTTTATTGCTATTCAGAAAAGTGATCACTTTTCAAAGGCAGCTGAGTGATGGTTTACAGATTTTCATAAAGTGATCCCAAGGGGAATTTTACAATGAAATACCATGCCACTCAAAGAAGCGTGTTTGGCTAGTGGCACCACTTGGTAAATGTGATAAATTCCAGGTATAGTGTATTTTTACATAGTTACATTGGATCAGCTTGGACCAATATAACTATGTACTGTGTATACCATATTAGACAGATGCCACTGGAAGCTGGAAACCACTGAAGCAGACCCTGCTTCTCCATTGATCTCCACTTGATTTTGATGTCACTGCCCTGCCTCTTTGCCTCATCCAATTGGAGAATGCTTTGCATTCATTCAGAAAGTACAAAGTGTTTTCTGAATGGCTCCTATTCTGAGCGGCCAAACTCTTGTGATCACAATGCATCAGTCTGACTGCTGAGCACAGGACCCAAAAGCTAGTGATGACCACTGTAAGAATGTCTATTTCAGTGATTTCCAGCTACCAGGGGCATCAGCTAGGTATGGTGTATATGTAGTTACATTGGTCTAGGCTGGACCAGTGTAACTATGTAAAAATTATACCATACCTAGAACTAATCTTTAAGTGTTCTCCACCACGAACTGAAGCATCATGACCCTGGTAATGTGCGCCAACCTGAACTGCCATCATGCCAACTTGTAGGTAGGTATTTACCACCTGTTTTCATCACCCCTTTGCTGTCTATGTGAACCTGGACTTGAGGAATCCTGGCTATCAGTAAGAAAATACTGAATTTCTAGTTCTCTGCCACTGTCAAAACTAAAAAAAAAAAGTAAAAAATGCTGAGGTAAAAAATGGGCAAAGTGCTGGTTTGCTTTTGGTCAAGCACACACAATTGAATTCAACCTGACCTGCTAAATGGTAGGCTCCAATTTATTGTCCTAGTGTTCCGGTATTTGTCTTCCGCAACCTCCAGCAGAATGCCCTGTGACAACCTGTAGTTGCTGATATCCTCACCTTCTAAATAGATAATAAAGGCCAATGTATTCCATGCTTCTGCAAAATGAAAATGCTGCAGAGCACAAACTCATGTGACCAGAGCTCAAACGTAGTCTGAGAAGCCTAATAAAGTTAGCTACAAAGTACTGAATGAAACCCAGAATGAGATCAATTTAGAGGACTTCCTTATTTGCATATAACCATTATGTTTCCTGACTAGCATTAATAGTTCACTGATTGTACCTGTTGTCTGGATTCACTCTCTAAATTGTGTTTAACTTCTGGGGCTATAGAACCAAGGTGCAATTTGATTGTCACCAGAGTTAGAGTGATTGTAAAGTTAATGTTTAATAATAAAAATGTTATACTTACCTGCTCTGTGCAGTCGTATTGCACAAAGCAGCCCTGAACCTCCTCCTCTGGAGTTCCTCGCTGTTGCTCCAGGCTCCTCCTCTTCTGTCTGTGCCACCACAGGAAGCTGCTTCCCAGGGTGGCACACCTGCGGGCTTGCTCCCGAGTCAGGCCGTGTGTGTGCATTGATACACACAGCATGGCTCAGCCCCGCCTCTCGCTTCCTCCTTACTAGATTTTACTGACAGCAAATGGAGCCAGTGGCTTCCACTGCTCTCAGCCAAACCTGTGAGAGAGTAGAGAGAAGACCTGCGGATGAGTACATCGCTGGATCAATACAGGACAGGAAAGTATATGGGGGGCGGAGTAGGGGAATAAGGAGAAGCATGCACTGAAAGTTTTTTTTTTTACCTTAATGAATAGAATGCATTAAGGTAAAAACATTATGACTTTTAGAACCACATTAAGTATTTCTAGAAAGAGAGGAATAGTCAAATGGGACAGGGGCTCTGATTTTAATACACTAAATATTGTCCTTATTTTCCAAAATTAATCCACTACTAATAGCACTGTAATTTATTTTTCATGAAATTGTTTCTTACTGTCTTGTTCTTTCTCCTTGTAATGTCCTCCGTGAGCTACCAAACCTCCCCCTTTCCCATCTTGGGTGCAAGCAAGAGGGTGGCTACATTCCTACATACAATGGGACCATAAAGAATGAATGTAGCCACCCTCTAACAGGATGTCTGATCACAGCAGCAAAAAAAAAAATGGAATTTGATTAGATTTGAAGGAGGCTGAGAGCAATGAAAGGTACATTTTGGAGTTTAGAATATGTGGGTAGCACCAGGGTCATTGGTTCGAATCCTGACCACGGCAACACTTGGAGTTTGTATGTTCTCCCTGTGCCTGTGTAAGTTTCCTCCCACACACCAAAGACATGCTGGTTGGTTAATTGGCTCCTGTCTAAATTGGTCCTAGTATGTGTATGTATGAATGTGAGTTAGGGATCTTAGATTGTACACCCCTTGAGGGTTAGGGTCTGATGCGAATGTACAAAAGGTATATGTAAGTGCTGCGTACGTTGATGGCACTATATAAATACTTGAATAGAATTTTCTTTTTTTTTTTTTAAACCAGTGTTTTGTGTTACTTTCATTATTAGGTTGTGAACTGTTTTCTAAAAAGTTCTAGAAATATTAGGATAGTGTACTTTGCTGAAATTCCTCCTAGGATTATAAAAGGAATGTTATAATGATGCTGCTATTGCATGTTTTGTTTGTCAAAAGAAAATCAAAAGGTACAGTTCTAAAGGAAGTGGACATCTTACAGACATTCCTTCTCTGGTTTAGCATCTTTGTGCGTTAACACCTGCATCCGAGCATTTTTTGTCCTATGCATCACAGCAGAAACTATTTCCTTTTTCTACAGTACATCTGTCATGCAAAAATAGAATTACAGTGGCAGCTGAATATACAAGCTTTCTGCACATTTATATGACTAAACATGCTTATGACATGATATAGCAAAGCACACATATTAGCGTCAGGTTGGCTCAGTGTCCGCGTGCCAACTGCGGCCTGTTACTGGAATTACACTGAACTTTCAAACAGCGATTGAACACTTTTTAACCTATAGCATCTGTTATTATTACCATTTAATATGTTCTGTGTATTATTGAATACATTTAACATTTTCCCGATAGACCAGACACAATTCAACTCAACTACATTTCAACTTTTTATTATCTTGACTTTGTTGAGCCAACATATCCTGTTGCACTTTCCAATAAAGGAGTATAGTGATAAACATTGTTAATAATACTGCACATATCTGGAGACAAAAGGTTAAGAGGCCTCTCTTATCAGAGTTTACAGTCTAATAGGAAATGTCAAACCATGTATGGAATCTGGAAAAGTTTGGGTGATTAATTACATTTGGAGCAGTAAAAAGTGTATATGCCATTCGAAACAATCAATCAGATTCCAGCTTTGATTTTTTTAGAGCACTTAAAGAAAGGAAACAGGGAATCTGATTGGTTTCTACATGCATCTTTGACAGTTCTCTCTCTACCTAATTTCATGAAGCAGCCCCATTAGCCGAATGTATTTTTATTTAATATGTATAACAGATAATCCTGATTTACCCAAACCTGTGATTGTAGGATATAAGATTAACTATTTCTCTGCTGGCTCAATGGTACCATCTTTTGTTAATTTATGATGGTCGTTATGCAATCTGCGTAATTTCCATTTCTGCTGCTTCTTCGAACAGATTATGCTTTTTGGGTGTTCCTCTGTAGATGTCTTTCCAGTGACTTCACTTGATGAATGTGACAAGTTTTGTGTGTTTTTTTTTATCCCTCCCCTCATTGAATTTTAAAGATTTTTTTTTTTTTATAAATACAGGCCAATAAGGGCCCAAAGGCAGTATTTCAATGGCTGCTAAATCTTTCAAGGTTAGGACTTAACCTCCCTAATTCAGCTTCAACCTTCAGTCTGAAGCCAATCAAGAATATCAGATGATACTTAAACAATGAGGGATTTCTGATATTCAGGTACAGCCTCTCTTCAATAGGATTGCAAATGCTTTGTGTGGAGAAAGTCGGTTTTGCTCAAAAGTAGTGTCACAAAAAGTGAAATTACCATTTGCTTGGAATGATGCCATTCATCATTGTCAGGGTACTAAGCGTTGTAAAGAGTTAGGGCTCACCAAATTAATGCCTTGTTTTGCATCAGCTAAATTTCCCAAATCCTTAAGGATGGATCATAGAAAACTCATCTCTCCGTTTTAATTTATCAAGCCAATATGAATTCAAAAGCAGAAAAGAAAAAGGGGTCCCTGCTTCTTTTATTTACAGTCTAATTCAGAAAGAAAGGAATGTAAGATATGAAAATAAGTTGGGAAATAAGATAAATCTCTGGGTGAAATCACCAGATCTACCCAGCCCTATAGCACAGCCTCCATAATTCATTTGTAGGTCAGCTCAAGGGATTAGCCATGACGTATCAGAAAATTCATTTATTTTTATTTTATTTTGCTGTTTCTTATGCATAAGGGTAATGCTGTCCCCAAGGCTTTCCAGGTAGCCCTCAAAATTTGACAACATTTGCTGTCTCTGAGGCCTGAGAAAAGATTAATTTTCAAATAAACAGCATAAAAATGTATGGAGTTGTATAAATTTGAATACAAAATGCATTTGTTTTGCTTGCCTACATGCAGACATGCACACTGTCTGTTCAGCCAAAAATCATAAAATGACATTGAAATTAATGATTTTTTGCACGTTGTGCAAGTCGGTAAAGTTTTAATTGTTGTTTAAAAGAAAAAAATGTAAATGAGACAAATAGGGTGTCGTATGATTTAATGAGCATTTAATGAACAACTAATAGTGTTGCAATGCAATGTATTATTGTACAAGCTAGCAACAGATATTAGACAAATTATAAAAAAAATAGATTGGGTAACACTTATCTTACAACAGTGAGTACCTTATGTCTGGGTTAAGGAAATCACGTTTTTTTTTTTATTTTAGATGAGTTGGTTTTTATTCCATTAGGACTTTTATTGTTAGCATCTTGTGTAGAATTGGAGGAAAGGAAAGTGTCAACCAATAATATCCCTGCTTTAACTTTTTAATGCAGATTGGAAAACTGAAACAAGCATCTGACTGCTGTGGAAAATACTCTTATCTCCATTACTGCCCTTGTTTCATACATGAAATATAGGAGAGAATTTAGTAAGACAGGAGCAGTCAGATTCTGGAGCAGCTAAATGGTAGTCAATCAGCTTCTAGCTTTTATTTGCAAGGTTTAACTGAGCAAGCTGATCAGTTTATTCTGATAGTGATCAGTCCCGCTGTGGGAATACAATGTCTTGGTGGGGGGAGGGGGGGGGGGGTATTCCTTCATCCACCTCATTTGTGTGGATAAAGAAATACCTACTTTTTGCTTTGTTCAGCCACCTGGCTGAATGAAAAAAAATAACAACCCGTCTATGGCCGTCTCTACTCTAGGTAAAACACAACAGCATTTTTATGTAAGTTACATATTATTATTGTAAAGTAGCTTTAATAAAAATGTTATTACACTGATGGAGCATTCCTCTCCCATATAAATACACCACTGGGAAGCATTTTGTTTAGATGTGGAGGACAGTGTGTCATCTAGGGCTGAATTTCCTAAACTTGTATTGACCTCTATATGCACAGGGAGACCTTGCATATCAGCGAGTACCCATCTTGATTATCCGGTCAAGGTGGTGATTCATCACTATTTGGATCATCATATACTGTAAATCACTTGCATGCCACTTCTGACCCTTTGAGCTTTTGTGGTGGCACTAAGCACATGAAGAAGATGAACCCCCTTTTGGTATCAATAGGAAGTTAAAGTCATTTTAAAGTCTAATTTGTTTTTACCTTACTGCAGTCATGTAAAAATCCCTATTATCTTCTCCACCCCCCCCTCCATTTTCCCTAAACACTTACCTGACTCCTCTTACTGCTCCAGTGCTGTACTGGCTGCAGCACTGCTCTCCTCTCTTCCAGGTTTCACAAAAAACACAGAGGGCAGTGGGAGCCATAGGCTGTCAGTCAAAATCCTGGAAGAGAATGAGAGGGCATGGCTTACTGGTACTGTGTGTTTCTATGGATGTGCACAGCCCAAATTGTGCACACACAGGCACCCACAAAGCACACGGCTTTCTTATGAAGCACTCGGAGAAAGAAGGAGCAGACAGTGCCGGTGATGGACCACCAAAGAGTAGGTAAGGGACCACTCTGTGCAATATTGTTGAACAGAGCATGTAAGCATAACCTCTTTATTTTATTCTAAAAAAAAAGCCTTTAATATCATTTTAAGGAAGTCTCACTTCTAGCACTTGTATTGCTGTCCACATTGAATACCCCTTCCTCAGTGCACTGCCTCCCTCCCCACTGTTGTGGCCACTGTATCATCATACTGATGGATGTATGAGTTGTTTACTGGGGATGGGCAGAAACTATTTCCCCATCAGGTCTGCTTTATCTCCAACTTCTTTTCACTGTCAATCAAAAGTAAAGACCTGATGGAGAACTAAGACAGAAAAAAAGCACATTCACTCAGCGCTACTGGGGTTGAGAAAGGAGGTGTAGTCCAGCCTCTGAAATGTGTCCCTATTGGCTACAGAGTCCCTGGGTTTGACTGGTTGTCTGATAGCTGCTTACAGCTCTCTCCTTATGGTGGCTCCTTGGTGCCTGGTCCGGCTTCCTGCACCACTTCACCGTTGAGGCTCTGACATCCTGCAGCTTCCACCTGGATAGGACTTGCTCATGGTGGCTTCACCTCCTGTCACTACATGCCCATTACCTCAGACTTTTGTGAGTGAATATTATTGTATATTGATGTCTTCCTAATAAACTGAGCTATACTATCGGTGGCCTGGCGTTTGTCTTTCCCTTCCTTTTTTTGATGGAGAGCTAGTCTCTCAGTTCCCCATCAGGCTTTGCCCACCCAGTGACAGTTCTTTTTCCAATTATGGACATTGTCAATATTTGGTAATGACATCACCTGTATGACAATTTACATTTAAATTTCAGCTTGGGAATCTCCTGACTGACAGGTGAATGGGGCCGGGGATATAGCCCAGCACAGGATACTGTCACATTCCTGACAGCTTCCCAGTTCTGGCACTGCCCACTCTGAGAACTTGCATACCTCTGTGCTCCAGCTTAGAGTTGGTCTTACTTATTGCCAGTTTCCTAATCTGAGAAGTGGAGGTAATTCTTTAAGAATTTGTCACTGCCATAGCCATAACCAAGAACTAATTTGCCGCACCTATTGATAATGTTACCTATACTGGCCAAAATGCTTGCCTTATTTAGGTGCAGGGAAGTGCACAAAAAGTGTCATTAGGTCTGCTTTGAATCTCCCTAAATGCCTCTTGGATATCACAGGTCTGCGACTAAAAAGCTGTTTGATTATTTTCATCTAATTTCCATGTATTTTGGTGTGCTGAAAACAAATAAAATCTCGAAAAAACTCCTAGACATCATGATTTGCCACAAAATGCAAAATTGTCTTCAAATTTATAAATTTTTTTAAATGTTTGGTATTTTTATTTATATTATGGGTTTTTAACCAAATTTAAAGTCCAAATTACTATTAATTAATTCACATAACTGCATTTAAGATCTAAAATGCCAAAAAAACCTTAAAGGGGTTGTCCTAGTTATGTAAAAAAAAATATAGCACTGTAAATCTGATGGTCAGCAATATGTACATAAGCTAAGCAAGTTTCCTCATTTCCCTAGTTCTCTTCTGGCCCTTTTTTGTTATTTGCAGATAAACAGTCTCTGCCCCTCCCCCCCTGCAAAGGGGGTGAATACAAGTGCTGCTCTGAGTGACATGTCTGACTACTGGGATAGTCAGCAGCATGCTGTATGTGTAAGCCTCAGCCTGTGCTTCTAATGGTAGAAGGGGTTAATCTTTCCTGAAGAATCCAGGGGGTGGGATACCAAATACCCTTGTTTTCAGTGTCTATGGGACAGTCGAGACCGACAAAATCACTGGACCAAGAAGAGTTGTCAGCCGAGGGTGCTAACAATTGGTGAAAAAAATGTCCTCCGAGAAACTTTGGTACCTTCCCATAAAGTTCTTCTACCACCTCTCCACATAAAATTGGGATTGATGAAGCAATTTGTAAAATCACTTCCAAGAGATGGAGAATGCTTCAAATACTTGGTCACCAAGTTTCCAGGCCTGTCGGAGGCAAAATTGAAGGAAGGTGTGTTCATCGGACCAGACATTAGAAGGCTTATAGTTGATCAAGATTTTGTCAATACCATGACGGATCCTCAAAAAAAAGGGTGGATTGCATTTAAATAAGTCGTACAGAAATTTTTAGTCAATAACAAAGATCCTCACTACAAAAAAGATCGTCAGACGAATGCTGAAAGCATTTCAAGCTTTAGGTTGCCTGATGAGTTTGAAAGCACATTTCCTCCAGTCCCACCTTGACTACTTTCCTGAAAATTTGGGAGCTGTGAGGAACAAGGTGAACCATTCCACCAAGACATTAAAGAGATGGAAAGGAGATACCAGGGAAAATGGAGCATTACAATGATGGCAGACTATTGTTGGATGATTCAGAGAGACATTCCAGATGCTACTCACAAGCGTAAATGCACCAAGAGGAGCCTCACAGGGAAGAAGAATGAAGTTTAGTGTGTGTAGGTGAGCTCATTTCAGTTCAAAAAAGGATTTTCATGAAAAAATTGTAATAAAACTTTAATTTTATAAGTCTATTTCCATTTATTTTGAGGTATTGCCTTATTTAACATAGTTACCGAAATTATCAGGAAACGTGATGTCCTATGACAAAATGGAGGTCATTTTCGGATTCAGCGCACCAAAAAACATAAAGATTATGTGGAATAACCAAAACAGCTCTTGAAAAAAAATTTTTTTGCAGACCTGTGTATTCTGAGTTGATATTGGATGGACATCCGATTTTAAAGAAACCGTTCGCCTACCTCCTAAAACCAAAATGCGATCAGCACAGCCAAAATGAATAATATTAGTGAACAACAATAATAAAACTAAAAAATATAAAACTAAAATATATATATCTGGAAAATTTATAAATAAAAACTATTATTTTGTTGCTGCTCAAACACTGTACAGGTGATTCCACAATAACTCCACTAATATAATATTCACTCACAAAAAGTGTAGTGTAGTGAAAATTAAATATATAGTGAACATAAACGTGATCAAATCAGTCCAAAAATATTTGAAATTAGTCTTCCAATAAAAGTTATATAACAAAAACACCGCTGCAAAAATTGATTTAAGATTCTTCACTCTACATGAACCGAGTATGCCTCCACTAAATAGGTGAAAAACCGGCTCACCTTCTAGTTAGACCTCATACATGGGTCATAACTCCCTTGTTACACTTTCCACACACATACGTTTGCTCCGTCTCTTCTTCTCTCATTCCCGATATATACTAATTTCTCTCTTCCAGTTTATTTAGACATCAAAGAATATACATAACATAAAACAAGAAAGCTGAACCATAGTGCTCTCTATGTTCACTCTATTCATGCCCAAACAAGATTCTAAAATCTTACAGAATATAAAAACTTTTAAGCTTTCAATGCCTGTAATGATTGTGGCTCACCACATAGACTTCTAAGATGGCCGTAGGGTGATGTCCCCTCCCTCCTATATTATGCATTACGCCCTGTGATTGAACTTCCTCAGTAGGTGGGGAGCCGACATGCCTCAAGCCCTTTTATAGCCTCACCCCTGGTACCATGGGAGCCAAATACACCCCATCACTGGACGTGATGTTTACGGCTATCTTAACTGTGTCTCGGTCATGAAAAGAGAAAAAGAACTGCTCAGAGACATAGGGAGAAACATGAGCAGTACATGTACATGTACATGTACAAAGGAGCATCATGTGTGCAGCTCAGAGTACATTACAGCACCTGATCTGTGTCGTGTTATTGTGACCCCCATGCACATACACATGTGAGTGACATCATCATGGCCTGGCCATTCAAGCAGCCAAACAAAGCAAAAGGAAAGCTAAGTGAAGATGGAAGTACCTGAGCACTGGCATTGCATCACTAGAGGTCTTCCTTTGGCAGGTAAGTCTGCCATAATATGCTGGTATGTCGTGCATACTAGCATATTATGGTATAAAGCTGCAGGAGGCCCAGATAAAAAATGTTAAATAGTTTGTTCAGATATAAAAGAAGGGAAGGAGACATCTTTAATGAGATTCAGGGGTTTTTTTTGCAGACAGTGAGAAGCAATTTTTTGGGAGCTCCTATTCGATTAGCAATAAATGTAACTTAGAATAACACAAAAACACCCCAGAACAGGCCCCTGGGGTACACTGGAAGAAAATGAAAGGTACCTGTGTTTGATACCTCTTTACTTGGTTTAACTTTAGTAGAAATATACTTGTGTATCTACAGCCAAAACTTAGAGTCAGAAAGGATTAGAACATCTGTCTGGTTTTTGCTGCTAGTCAGGGCTTGTTCACATGTGTGGCAGCCCTTGCTGCCCCTCTCAATAGTGATCCATGGTAAACTGCCTTTCTGAGACACTTGACAGGCAGTGGGTAGGCAATTTGTTGCCTGGAATTTGTGGCATGGGCCAACAGACTTTCATGAGTGGTTTTACCACTCCCTGGCTGCACATGTGAAAAAACCCTTAGGCCTGGTTCACACTTATGCATTTTTTAGTGCATTTTGCAGAAATGCACTACAGTCCATTTAACATAGTTTCATATTGAACACGGTTTTCTGGCACTTTGTTTTTTGAAAGGGTCAGGGACTTTTTTAAAAAACAACAACAATGCGTTTTTGGTTCAATAGACTTCAGTGGACATGTGGCAGAAACACATTTTGTGAGTTTTTGATGTGTTTTGCGGGTTTTTTTGTCAATAAGAAAGTTTTGATTTTGATGCGACTTTGGTGCAACTTTGGATGGGTGCGACTAATAGAAAAGTATGACAGTTCTGTTCATGTAGTGCAACTTTGATGCAAATTTACACTCTCTGGCACTCATGTAGCATCAAAGTTGCATCCAAGTCACACCCATCAAAGGTCACATCAAAGTGGCACCCGCTCAAAGTTGCACTAAAGTCACATCAAAGTCGCACCCATCCAAAGTCATATCAAAGTGGAATCAAAGTCAATACTTTCCTACTGGAAAAATGCAAAAAATCATGGCAAACACACGTGTTCAAAAATGCAAAACACACCGCAAAAGGCACCAGAATAATGCATTAACCTAGAGGTTGTTTTACTAATACTGCAAAGTGACAAATCTAGTGCAACTCTGCATAGGATCCAATCAGGTTTCATTTTTTTTTTTAAAGCTTAATTAAACAAGCTGAAGTTAAAAGCTGATTGGCTACCAGGCACAGCTGCACCAGATTTTGCACTCTCCAGTTTTAGTAAATCACCCCCTAGAGAGATTTCCCCTCATTTGGTTTCACCAGACAAGAAAAGAGAAAATTTACAGTCCAGTTTTACATTAATACTGAATACATTTAATCCTCTAAAATAATTTGAAATTAAGAAACCCATAAACATGTTATGATTCTGTTGTTCTCTCTGCAACTGCCACTACAATATGGATTATTTCAGTGATAAAAACAGTTGATGAATGTATCCTGTCCATTAATACTGGCAGTTTTATGAATATGCTATACTTCCTAAAAGTATTAAAGACTATGCATTGTCTCTGCATCATTTCAGAAAGCGAGGCAGTTCCATACAGTATAAATAAAACTACAACTGCATTCCCATTGGGTTTATGTATGGAGCCAGATAATCAATATGTAAAACTTTATGTTGCTCTTTACAGTAGCTTTTAAAACGTCATTCCACAAGGGGGCTTCTTGCACAGCAGTTCTCCCTATGCGTCCTTCTATAAATCACTGATCTTCTGCTACTTTGGAGCAGCTACACACATCTGTGCACTACGGATAAATGTATGAGCATGCTGTTATTGTTTCATTGATTACACGTAATGAAAAGAAACACTCGACAGAGTTGCTTTGAATGAATTATGCTGCAACAAGTAGTAAAATGAATAATACAGTCACAAATACTAATAGTAACTAATGAAAACAGACAAATAATGTGAATCTGGGGAATAAGGGTATTTATGAAATGCAATGCACTGTTTCAGAAACTGTAACTATATAATGAGTCACATAGAGTGCTGCACAAGGCCCAAAGAGGTTTTCTGTCACCTTCATGCCGGGCTTCTATTTTGCTATGGTCTTTCAGTGACCTTTTAAGTTTTCCTGGTTATTTTTTTTTTAAATACTCACAACTATGTATCAAATCTTATTGCACGGCATGTTTGTTACTAGTTGGTTCCTCTTATTCAGATGAAACCCTGACAGCTGAGCAATACCTTTGATCATGATAATGACACTTGGGGTCCTTTCACATGGGCTGTCCAATTAGGTCCGTCTGACCATTTTTCAGGTGGACCTGATTGGACACTCCATTGTCCTCTATGGAGCAGCAGATTTAAAAGGATGTGTCCATTTACACCCGCCTGCACCCAATCTGCAAAAAACAAACAGATGGGTCATCTACCTGTATTCTCCTTCCATCTAACAAATCAGTTTGAATGACAGTCAGGTGTAAACAGACAGATGATCCGTTTATACCCGACAGCCCACAGAGGAGAGTGGACTGTGTGCGTGTCCGCTCTGCTTATGCATGATCTGTCATCCGCTTGCTCAGGCAGTGTTGTGGTTAGTTATATTAGTTTTCTTTTTCACCCATTTACATTTATTTTCACCTTATTGACCGAGGATGGATTTTTTTTTTAAATTATCAATGTGAAAACCTTACCATACCATTTTAGCTATAGTAGCATGAGGTAGGATTAGTAGTATAGTATGGTGTGGGTTGGTATTATAGTAGGGTGTGGTAGGATTCATGGTATGGTAGAGTGTGAGTAAAGCTGGCTATAGGTGGGTAGAATTTCAAAAAACTCTTAGGTAAAGAATTTTCTAAGAAAGTTCATTTGGTTTTCTAATCATTCAACAAACGTTGAAATTGACGTTTGTTTTTGGGCACAGAGGTAAAAAAATGCATAGGAGCATGATGGAAACTTTTTCTCAAACAAATGAATTTTTAACAGCGTGTGTGGTTCTCGTTCAGTAAAGTCCGTTCAATCCAAAATAAAATGTTAAAAGCAAGCAAAATCTTTTGAATGACATTGGAATGTTCTGAGAATTTTCATTCAAATTTTCCTAAGACTTTTCCTAAGAATTTTCATTCAAAATGTTGTCCATCTATAATCCTGCTTTAGAAGTACATTTGGGTGTGGAAGCTGGTAATATAGCTTATTTGTGAACTGAACATGGCTAGGTTTGAGTCTAAATGGTCTACCACCAAAGTTCCATTGGTGCTAACCCACGACAAATTATGTAGGTCATGCAGGGGTAACCTTGTACACAAAAGCAATAATGTGACAACAGACCCAAGTGGTTGTAAATAATCTGAAGTCACTAACCACAAATTTATGTATATGGTAATGAGTTTCCATTAACCAATTACTAGTGTTAATACTCAAAGAAGAAAAGGAATACAGGGCTTTTTAAAGGGAATTAAATAAAACCAATTCTGTAAAGTGCAAGTTCAGCTTTACAGGAAATCACACTATACTGTCCAATATAGCTTTAGCGGCAAAAGGTTTTAAACTTTCCTACCAGTGAGAACACCCTCCCGCTTAAAAATACAAAGTCCATAACTGCATTTAGAAGAAGCTTCTTCAAATCTTCTGCAGACAACAATAGCTCTGTCCTGAGCTATTGTGTGGTTGGAGCATCAGTTGGAACCAGTAGCCCAAAGTGTCAAAGGAGGGGGTCCTGTTCTTTTTGGACACACATGCGCACAGCACATTTAGAAGGTTCTTCATATCTTCTGCAGCCAACAACTGCTACATCCTGAGTAACTTCAGATGTAGCACTTGCTGGCTGTTCGAGGATTTGAGGAAACCTCTTCTAAATGTGGTTGTGGACTTCATTGTTTAAACAGTAAGGGAACCCTGGCTGTTAGATAGGTTTAGTACACTATGCTGCTATACCCATATGGGGAATAATGTGCTTTTTTGTAAAGCTGAACTTACACTTTCATAAATAATGTTGTACTCCAATCCCTTCATGGATAGCCCATTTACATTCATTAGTTATATGAATTATTATTATTATTATTATACAGGACTTATATAGCACCAGCAGTTTGCACATCACTTTACAATATAAAGAGAAAACGCACATTTACAATACAATTCAATACAAGAGGGTTATGAGGACCCTGCTTGTGAGCTTACAAGGCAAAGGATAGAAAAGGTCTAAACTGTGTGGGGATAAAATTCATACCTTAATGTGCAGTATTTTGTGCAAATAATTCACTTTGATTGGATCCCTAGAGCCCCAATATATTAAAATTACTCCTTTCTTGGGCACCAGGTACACCTTTAGGATAGTGTTTAATCTTCTTTTTTGTGTGTTTCCAACCAGTTAAAGTTTTTCTTGGTAACATTCACTTTAGCTTAATAACTGTACATCATCCCCATCCTTTAACCTATATTGTGAACGCAATCCCTGAGTTGTATGGATTGAAGAAATCACAGAATGCATATGCATTGAGCAAATGTAGCTATGCCCACATGTTAAAAAGGATAAAAGATTAACGTAATAGAAAAAACTTTAAAGTGATACAATTTTTCCATTGGATGAATTTGCCTTCTTTAATTGTTTTTGTCTGTAAAGTGGGTAAGACAAAGGGATCTTTCTTTTTTGCAAAGGAGTTTACTACAGTGAATTCTTATATGAACAGTTTGTTTGCCTCAGTAAACATATAGAGAGAAAAGATCCTGAGAGCTGGAGTGCTGATAACTGTGGATTTGGAGGAGCAATTGACCTTCTGCCAAGCTGTGCAACTTGAGTTAGAGATGAGAGTATTGCTCTCAAATGATGAAAGATGATATACCATTAGGTGCAATATAAAGGATATTTCCTATGTCTCAAGTACTATTTTCCAGCACTCTTGTAAGTCCTAAAAATCCATTTGCAATTTTTTTAATCTTGTTGTTTCTAAAAAAGAAATCCACAATGACAAGCAGAAGACATTGTAAATGACTTAATTAAATGAGCTTCTTATGTAAATCTTACAAAAATATTGCAGCTAAATACCACGTTTAGCTACAATGGGCACATAACATGGACACATTAAAATTATTTTTTTTTAAATCATATTTGTACAGTGTCCATTATGTTAACTTTTTAACATTTGTTTTACTGTTACCACTCCTCTCCTAAGCACATCATAGCTGAGTGGATCTGAATAGTAAAAATCTCAGGTTTTACTGTAAATGTTTTGTACATTGCGAAAGCTGTGCTGCCTGCTGAGACTTCAATAGTTACCTTCAATCCAGAGCTGCCCCAGATCTGGTCACATGACTGCTTTGACAACTTAAAAAGGTAAGTATAATAAAAAAAAACTTAAAACATATAGTGTGAAGGTGACAATGGGAAGCTGAGCCCAGAGCTGGGTTTTAAAGCTTAATAATCAACATGATACTCAGAAAACTAGAAAAAGGTAAACAATGGCAGCCTCCATATTTCTCTCACAAAAGGTTTATTCTGAGGCTATTCAACGTTTTTTATTTGTATATTGCATCAGGTTCAAGTCTGCCCCTTTGGTATACATTTTTGCACATAGGTTTGGCTGGCATTTGAAATTTATCCTTCCATTCCCTTGTAATGACAGTATTATACGTTTAATAAAAATTACTGGTAATGTACTCTGGTTGTTCCCTTATTGAGCTTCATTCAGTCATTGCAGGTTCCCCTGCTGAAGGCAAACCATCAACACGTGATAAACACAGCTGAAGAATTATTATGGCTGGAGCATTTGGAGTCACATGCCACGCAAGTGTCAGTTCATAAATATCCCACATTCTGCTTGTGTCACTACGTCAAATGGAAAACTTAAGCCATATATTGCAATGATTATTTCTAGGAAAACAAACCTTACTTATTAGCAGAATTAATTTTCTTTTCACTATCAGTTCAGGAGGAGGTAACAATATTTACATTCTCTACACTGGTATGTCCAGCGATGCAGACCTTAATCTTGTTCGGGACAAATTATGTTCCCAATTAGCAATTGCCATTTCTTGTGTTGCAGCTCTGAGTAGGGAGGTTTTCTTGTTAATCTTTTGACAAGAAGTGACTCAACTTTTTTCCTTGTTGCAAAAGCACCTGCCTCTCTTAGCAGAGTAATCTGTGAATCACTAGTTCTGTAGTCCACTTATTGTGCTGTCTAGTGCACTCCATGCTGGAACTAATCATCTGCTGTGAATGAGGCATTGATTGCAAACTGAATTCCTAGACCTCCTGAAGTATTCAGCAATGAGGGGAAAAATTCTCTTATGATTGTTTCACATTCCAGATTCACTTGTAAATACAGAACAGACAGCAAACAGATCAAGGACATTGTAGTGGCCTTTAGCTTGTCACCTATACTAGATCTGCTGAAAGCATCAAAAGATAGAGTCTACATCTTATCCTGACCTTACACTATCAGATATTTGTTAGCGATATTATTGACCCAAACAGCACCAGTAAGTACTGTGAAATATAAGAGCATAGATTGCTAAGACACAGCAAATGTGAATGTTGTGAGCAATCACAGAACATTTCCAGAAAAATGGAGAATCAGTCTGATTACTCCTGAACTATCAACCGTTAAAAATATATATACATAATATTTCACAAGCCCAGTTGAACCTTCCTACTATATTACTACTCTTCTTTTCATATTTTTTTTCAAATGTTAAGTTCAGCAAGTGCTGGAAGCATGTTGGATTGTCTGACCATTGCTCTCTCACACAAAGTAACATCCTGACTTTCCAGCAGTGCTCCAATCAACAATGCTCATGGGGACACTTGTTTCACTAATTTTTGTGGCTTTTTGCATAATTGCCCACCAGTCTCCAACATTGACTTTTCTTGACCATTAGCCCATGAAAAATGTCTTAATTTGCAAGGTCCATAACCCTGCATTTACTCTTTCTGAGCCATTCCTTGGTGGATTTGCTGATGTGCTTCGAGTCATTTCTTTGTTACAAGAATCATATCTTGTTCAACTTCAACTTTTGGAGAGATGACCTCACATTCTCACCTATCATGCTTTGATATGATACAGAACTTATAGTTGGCTTTATGACTGCAAGCTGCCCAAGCCCTAAAACTGAAAAGCATCCCCAAACCATAACATTTCCATCACCTTGCTTCACAAGGTTCTTCTGTAATGCTGTATTTGGTTTGTGGCAAACATGTCTGATACTTTGGCCAAACAACTCTTTGATCAGGCAGTCCATAGTTGCAGAATAAATAGTCTTTGCCTCTATGTTTGATGGCAAACTATAATGTTCTTTTTGAACAGAAAAGGCTTTTTCCTGGCACACCTGCTGTGCAGGTTAAATTCTGATTCTGGATTCCTGCAATTCAGCACTGACTGCTGATAGAGTTACCTGCAGACCCTGCAATGCAATTTTTATTTCTTGGAGACCTTTTAACATTAACAATTAGCTCTTGACTTGAATTTTCTGGTCTAGTCAGTCCTTGGCAAATTAGCAATTGTTTAAATTATACTCCGCTGGTAGACTATTATTTTTACAGTGGAATGATTGATCTAAAATAGTTCAGCATTCTTTTTAAATCCCTTGCTGGACTTGTAGGCAACCACAGCTTCATTTCTGAGGGCTTTAAAGAGCTCTTTTGATCATGGCATGATGACACCACACTTGTCAATAGCAAAGAGAACACAGACCCTAGATGTCTGAAGTTTAAATAAGGTAGGCTTCACCTGAATATTTTCTATGGAGGCTCCAATCATTGGCACCAAATCTCGACCATCCAATTCAAATTTCTTGGGTTGAAGCTGATGGTAAATGTAAGGGTGCACTTTTCCATGTGATAAACCTACATTTTCACCAATTTAAATTATGAGAATTAATATAACATGACAATTTTATTTGCCATTCATTCAAGTATATAATTTTTTTTCCTGTAGGCGCTTTAAAGGAAGATCTAAAGTTTGTCTGTTCAAATGTATTAAAAAATCAACAATTTCCATGAGGTGTACTCCTTTTTACATATCTATGTATTGCATCTGTGTATCTGTACTAAAGTGCTGCCATACAGAGAGACCTGTAAAGTCTCTCTTGCCAAAAATGTTTGCCCCATCTTCCTAGCAAGTTTATCTTTTATATGTACACTGCATATCACATGCATCTACAAGATGCAGAGAATGGTGCTACATCATGCCGTACCCAGAAAAAGCATTGGGGAAGATGGCTATGGTGGGGGATGGAGCAGCAAATACAAGCCTGGCCTTGCCATTGCTGGAAGAGGGCTAAGAGGTAAGTGTGCCACACTGAGAATAATTGAAAATTATGGCAAAACCCCACCCAGCAGTTTTTCTTCATTTTTTATATGAAAAATAACTACCTGGGATATGTCATGTACAATTGTTGTAACTATTAAATACATAATACGATAGACTGTAGGGGAAACCTTTGAGAGTGATAAAGTTTTGCTTCTCCTGCTTAGGGCCTCTTTATATTTCTGTGCATTAACCTCCAACTGTAGTTCAATATGCTTTTTACATTTTTACGTGTATGCTTATACATGTTGCAGCAGTTATGCTGGTTTATGGATTAACGTGTTAAAGCATACCTTACATGTCATTTATTGTACTTTTTTTGATATAAATGTGTATCTATACATCTATTTATCTATATCTATATATATATATATATATATATATATATATATATATACACCTATGTTATATTTAGTATATAGTATATATACTGTATATATGCAAAAATGATGCATGTGCTTTTATGTGTAACTGTTCATTCCTATGGACTTGACATCATGTGTTTTACTGCTGGAAAACTGCAGCATATACATTTAGGTTGAGTGTATTGTAAACTAATGACTTATTTAATTTTAAAGCTCTTCTGTGGTTTATGCATGTTATGAACTGCAGGAAACCTTACTAGTTATTGGGGACCTGACTGGAACAGGCGAGGAAGCAGCACCCATCACATAGAGGAGACATAGACTTTAGAGACTGAATTGTCGTTAGTACCCTAAACGGGAAGTGTTGTGTACAGTTTTGAGAAGATGTCCCCTGGGAGAGGCAGGATAGAGGTGTTTCCTAACTAAGAGAATGATTTAACATCTGGATACATAAAGAATGTGACATGTTGTCTTGTAACCTAATTAAGTTACGACTTTTATGAATAAAGCCATCTCTGATGATCAGATGCCTATAAAGTTAATTGAATTTTATAAAGTTGATGTAAAATTTCAAGCTACTTTGCAAATGAACCTACCTATGCTACTTGAATGGAAAACCAGATAAATTAAACAGGTTTGGTGTGTGCCTAGCACATATGCATTGAAATATGTTCAATTTTTTCGAATGGAAATCACATTCACGGTTAGAATTTTATTCATTCAGATAAAAAACAAGAACAATGATACATCCTTCTCCTTCAAATTTTCTTGTCACTATGGTTAAAACAGTTTTCCATGTAACGCCACAAACCATTAGAAAATCAAACAAAAGTTCCTAGAATAACATTTTTAAGTGAAATTCTACTGGTGTATGGCCAATGTAAATTTCCCAAAGTCAGTACTGTAGCTGTAAAGAGGTGAGAACTGAGATCTCAATGCACTGTTTAATTGGGCAACTATGTGGCAAATGAAATTTAATGTTGATAAATGTAAGGTTATGCATGTGGGGGCTAGGAATATGCATGCATCATACATACATGGGGGGTACAACGGGGGGAATCAATGGTGGAGAAGGATCTGGGAGTTCTGGTAGATCACAAGCTTAATAATGGCATGCAATGCCAAGCTGTGGTTTCTAAAGCGAGCAAAATCCTCTCTTGTAGTAAAAGAGGTATAGACTCCAGATCAAATCATTAGTAACACCTCATCTGGAATATGCAGTTCAGTTTTGGGCACCAATTCACAAAAAGAACATTAGGGAACTGGAGAAAGTACAGAGAAGGGCAACCAAACTGATAAAAGGCATGGAGGAGATCAGCTATGAGGAAAGATTAGAGGAACTGAATTTATTCTCTCTTGAGAAGAGTAAGGGGGGATATGATCAACATGTATAAATACATCAATGGTTCATATAGTGAACTCAGTGTAAAGTTATTCAACCTTAGGTCATCACAGAGGACAAGGGGGCACTCTTTATGTTTGGAGAAAAATACATTTAATATTCAAATATGGAAAGGTTTATTCACAGTAAGAGCTGTGAAAATGTGGAATAGACTCTCTCAAGTGTTGGTTCTGGCCAGTTCAGTGGATTGCTTTAAAAAAGGTCTGGATTCTTTCTTGGATACACAGAATATAACTGGTTATTAACGTTTATTGGTAAAGTTGACCCAGGAAATATCCGATTGCCTCTTGGGGGATCAGAAAGGAATTTTTTCCCTGCAGAAGCAAACTGGATCATGCTTTGCTGGGATTTTTGCCTTCCTCTGGATCAACTGTGGGTGTAGGATTATAACTTTTTTTTTTATGGTTGAACTGGATCGACTTTTGTCTTGTTTGAGCCAGATTAACTACCGGTATGTAACTATGATATAGGATGATAGCTCTGATGTGGATTTTAACGTTGCTGAATTTACAAGTAAGCGCATATTATGCAGGCATGTCCTTTGTCTGATTCACAAAGCAGTAAGTGGGTCTCCAATCCTCCATATCTAAGAAAGTAATGTGGGAACAGTTGTGTCTCAACCCCTGCAGGCAGGGGTGCCACTTGCCACCTTTTCGCTGCACACATCATATCATGGTGTCGTACATGTCTGGTATAGTTGGCCTGTAAATAAAAGGGCTTAGTAATTAAATGTCCTTGTACTCTAGCAGAGGTTCACTGAAGTCTTTCAAAAATGTAAGTGCATTAAAACACAGACATGTATGCCAACGCAAGGTGCATATGTTCTGGTGGGAAAGAGCTCAACAAAATTAACCTGCTGATAATATGCAGATTAAGTCATATATCTGCATATCTAATATGGAAAGACTTCCTAAAAAAAGTAATTGTTCTTTTCTTTTTTGGTGAAGAAATATTTTCTTAAACTGCAAAGTAACAAGCAATTGTGCAAATTTCTTTTGAACATCAAGTCATAGCTTATTGGAGCAGGGAAATAAGACTTACTGAGCCTCTCTCAGCATGGCAAAATCATTCTTTGCACTCAATCATAACAGGTAGAACTGCTGGAAATGAATATTTTCTGTAATGTTAAATTACTGCTGGCACGTGAAGAAAAAAGAAATGAAATGGAGTTATGCTGCTGGCTTTGAAATGCCACAATTTATATTTTGTCATTGTTCACCATTTTTATGTCTATAGCTAACTTCATTTACACTCATTCTGCAGGTAAAATAATGTTTGATGTTTCATGTTAAATAACTAGATTGTAAATCAAAAACTTGCTCTGGTTCCTCACTTTTTTATTAAATTGGCCCATAAAATGTTAATGCTTCTTGTATAGTGAAAGAATCTTAATTTAAGCTTTATTTTCAACATTTTGCAAACAGATGTTGCGGAGTAAAGCAAGATTTAATAATGATGGTGTGTTGGGGAAAAACATTCAGCTTTCAGATTTAGTTTAATACTAAAATCAGGCTAGTGTTTCAAAGGAGACTAGATGATCTGGCTGTATTTAAAGGGAACCTGTTAGAACAGGTTTTATCTGCCATAGCCAAGACTTACATCCAGTGTTGGAGAATTTCAAGACTCCCATTCAGCGCTGGAGAATGCTTATACTCCTATACAGTGCTGAAGAATGCAAAGACTCCTATCCAGTGTTGGAGAGTGCCATGGCTCTCATCCAGCACTGGAAAATGCCAGGATTTTCATCTAGTGCTGGAGAATTCCAGAACTCCCATCAAGTGCTGGAAAATGCTTGACCTCCCATACAGTGCTAGAGAAAGCTTGGACTTTCATCCAGTGCTGCAGAATGTCAAGACTCCCATCCAGCGTTGGAGAATGCTGATTCACATCCAGTTCTGGAAAATGCAAGAACTTGCATACAGTGCTGGAGATTAAACATTAATTTAAACATTTTGAAAACAGACGTTGCGGGGTACAGAAAGATTTAATAATGATGGTATGTTGAAGAAAAACATCCAGCTTTCAGGCATGGTTTAATACTGTACTAACATAAAGCTAGTGTTTTAAAGTAGACCAAAGTATATGACTGCATTTAAAAATAAACTGTTAGAGAAGCTTTTACCTGTCATTGTCAAAACCTCTATCCAATGATAGGGTATGATAGTACTCACATCCAGTGCTGAAGAGTGCCAAGTCTCTGATACTGTACTGGCCAAAATTCCCATCCAATGCTGAAGAATGCCAAGACTCACATCCAGTTCTGAAGAATGCCAAAAACTCCCACCCAGTGCTAGAAAATGCCAGGAAACCCATACAGGGAATGCCATGATTTTCATCCAGTTTTGGAGAATGTCAGAACTCCCATCCAGTGCTAAATAATGCTAAAACTCCTGCCCAGTTCTGAAGAATGCCAAAACTCCCATGCTGTCAGGTACCAGCTGGCGAGGGCTCTAGAGACTCACAGACCGGGATTCCCCAGGGCGCGGAGTCTAAGCCCCAGACTGCTTATTCACCAGAGCCCCTGTTGGTGTGGATAGACTTGGAGCAGACTGGGCAGTGCCCGCCGGCTAATGCGCATCAGCATTCTGCGCATGCGCAGACCCGTGCGCCGCCGCGAGCCCTGGGATTCCTGTCATTGTCCCCCCCCTATGGGCAGCCTCCGGATGCCAAACTGATTTCTCCTCTGTGGGTGGTTGCGGAAAAACTCTTGAATCAACCTGGGAGCGTGGACGTTTTGGGCTGGTTCCCACAAATTTTCCTCTGGCCCATAGCCTTTCCATTTGATGAGGTACTGCGTCCGACCTCCTCTCTTCCTGCAGTTTAAGATTGCTTCAACTTCAAATTCCTCTTCTCCGTGAATGTCTAGGGCCACTGGAGGTCTTGACCTACGACCCAGGAAGGGATCTGGAGTGGCAGGCTTTAGCAGGGATACATGGAACACAGGGTGTATCTTGAAAGATTCGGGCAGCGCTAATTGGAAAGCAACTTCATTGATCTGCCGTCTCACCCGGAATGGGCCCACGAATTTGGGTGCCAATTTTCTTGAAGGGCATGCCATCTTCAGGTTGGTCGTTGCCAACCAGACTTGATCTCCTGGGTGCACAACCAATTCCCCTCTCCTCCTTTTATCAAAGGCTCTCTTGTTATCCTCCTGGGCCTTTGTCATTGCCTCCTGTAACAACTTGTTATTGGATGCAAAGAAATTTAAGGGATTTTGAGCCGCTGGAACCGAGTTTTCTGAGTTCAGGTTAGGCAGGAAAGTGGGATGGAAACCGTAATTGGCAAAAACGGATACTGCTTGGTGGCGGAATGACTCGCATTGTTGTAAGCGAATTCCGCTAGGGGCAGGAGTGCCAGCCAGTCATCCTGAAGAAACGAGGTATAACACCTGAGGTATCGTTCCAGCGTTTGGTTGGTCTGCTCAGTCTACCCATTCGTTTGCGGGTGGTACGCAGAGGAGAAGGATAGTTTAATTTCCAAACTTTCACATAGGGACTTTCAAAATTGTGAGGTAAATTTGGACTCCCTGATCCAAGACTATATTCTTAGGTACTCCATGGAGTCTTACCACTTCCTTAATAAATATTTGTGCAGTCTCGGGAGCAGAAGGTGTACTCTTCAGCGGGAGGAAGTGGGTCATCTTTGATAGGCGATCCACCACCACGAAAATCGCAGTATAATTCTGTGAGGGTGGCAGTTCCACTATAAAATCTATGGAGATCATACTCCACGGTCTGTCGGGTACCAGTAAGGGTCGCAATAGGCTCCAAGCTATATTCCTGGTGGGCTTATTCCTGTTACAGATAGCACAGGTTTTCACGTATTCCTCACAGTCTTTGGCCATACTCAGCCACCAAAACGTGCGTTGTATCAACTCCAAGGTCTAGCATACTCCGAAGTGGCCTGCCAACGGGTGGTCGTGGCAGTAGCCCAGGACCAGGGTTCGAGCTTCTTCAGGTACCACAATCTGTTCCCACTTCCATAAGAGTCCCTCTCTGCTCTGTATCGAGACTCCAGGTGGATTGGGGGCCCCCATAGATGCAGACTGAAATTTAGACAGGAGTTCTGATTGTAAAAGTAAGAAGTTACCTGCCGGCAACATGGTATCTGGTTTAGGCGTTTCTTTAGGATCTCGAACATACGAGAAAGCGCGTCAGGTTTCGTGTTCTTAGACCCCGGTTGATATGTTATGTAGAAGACAAACCTCGAAAAGAACAATGCCCATCTGGCGTGATGTGGTCTAAGGCACTTAGCCGTCCTCAGATACTCCAGGTTCTTATGGTCCGTGTAGACCAGGATTGGGTGCAAGGCCCCCTCCAACAAGTATCTTCACTCTTCCAGTGCTGTGCCAAAATCTCCCGGTCCCCAATGTCGTAGTTCCTCTCTGACGAAGTGAGCTTTCTAGAAAAGAAGGCCACTGGGTGCATAAGCTCCTTCATACCTTTCCTTTGCGACAGTACCGCTCCCACCACGTTTTCGGATGCATCTACCTCCAAGATATAAGGTAGAGATGCATCTGGGTGACTCAAGATGGGAGCTGCTGTGAACAACTTCTTCAGGGCCTCAAAAGCAGCCTGCGCTTCTGGCGTCCATTGAAAGCGTACCCCCAGTTTTGTGAGTTGGGTGATGGAGGATACCAGGCCTGAGAAATTCTTGATGAACTTCCAGTAGAAGTTGGCGAAGCCAATGAACCGCCGAATACCTTTCTTATCTGCGGGTACTAGTCATTCTAAGACTGCGGAAATCTTCTGGGGGTCCATGGCAATTTCTGTGGTGGAAATAATTAGCCCCAGGAACGGAATGCTGTGTTGTTCAAAGCTGCACTTCTCTGCCTTGGCATAGAGCCCGTGCTGGCGAAGTCGCTCCAGCACGCTCCTGACATGACCTTGATGTGCCTCCAAGGATGGGAAAAAAATCAAGATATCATCTAGATAAACTACAACAAAGATATCCAGATAATCTTTGAATATATCGTTTATAAAGTGCTGAAAAGTGGCCGGTGCATTGCACAACCCGAACGGCATGACTAGGTACTTGAAGTGACCGAACCGGGTGCGGAATTCTGTCTTCAAATCATCCCCTTCGCGTATACGGACCAATTTATAAGCGCCCCTGAGATCCAATTTGGTAAAAATAGACGCCGTTTTCAATCTCTGGAACAACTCAGGGACTAGGTGAAGGGGATAACGGTTCTTAACTGTTTTTTTGTTCAGTTCCCGATAGTCAACACAGGGCCTCAGGGACTTGTCTTTCTTTTCCACAAAAAAGATTCCGGCTCCAGCCAGTGACGTGGAAGGACGGATGAATCCCTTCTGGAGGCTCTCATCTATGTACTCCTTCAAAGCTCCCAACTCCCGCTCTGACAAGGGGAAGATTCGGTTGAAGGGGATCTCAGACCCCGGGAGAAGGTCAATTGGGCAGTCATAAGCCCGGTGCGGGGGAAGGATGTCTGCTCCCTGTGGGCTAAATACATCAAGGTAGTGGTGGTAAGCTGAGGAAATTTTTTAGCTAGCTCTTCGTCCGTGTTCACACAGAATAGGGTCTGGGTGGCTAATGGTGTCCTGCCGAAGCAATGCTCTTGACAATAAGGTGAACGGAACTGAATTGACCCTGTCTTCCATAACTTCCCTGGTTATGAGCACATGACCCTTAATTTGGGGGTCATGTGCTCGTAACCAGGGAAGCCCCAAGATAACTGGGAATAATGGGGATGCGATGGTGTCCAAGCAGATGAGTTCCTGATGATGACCGACCACCATCGTGCAGATTGGAGTGGTCTCTCGGTCTACCAACCCAGATTTTATTCGAGACTCGTCGGCCAGGAAGATGTTCAAGCCATGCTCTTTGGTCTGTAAGGGAATCTGCTGATGGGCTGCAAAGTTAAGATCTATAAAACAGCTGCAGGCCCCCGAATCAATAATGGCAGTCACTGGTACGGTTCTTCCAGGGAGCTGGAAAGAGATAGGCACGGCTAGGTGAGTTGAGTTATTTAGGCAAGTAGGAGACATAGCAGAAGCGACAGAAGCACACTTACTCAACTTCTCTGGGCAGGAGCGTACAAAATGACCCGCCGCTCCACAGTAGAGGCAAAGGTTATTTAACTGACGTCTCTGGCGTTCTTCAACTGTCAGGGAGGGTCGCATCAGTCCGAGTTGCATAGGTTCGATGACTCAGGATTCCAATTACTAGCTGGGGGATTAGGCTGGACCGGAACCAGAGGTAGCACCCATGTCGGTCTTGGCCCTTGACTGGACCTTTCTAGCTTTCGTTCCCGCAGCCTGCGGTCGATTTGAATGGCCAAGGTTATCAGATCTTCCAGAGAGTTGGGTACGCCCACTCTGGCTAACTCATCCTTAAGTGGGTCAGATAGGCCTAAGCGAAATTGATGACACAGGGCTGCGTCGTTCCACTGGGTGTCCCCGCTCCAGCGCCTAAATTCGGAAGCATAATCCTCTGCTGCCTGTCTGCATGCACCTGTCTGCATGCGCAGACCCGTGCGCCGCCAGGAGCCCTGGGATTCCTAACACATCCAGTGCTAGAAAATGCCAGAAAACCCATACAGTGCTGGAGAATGTCTAGACTTTCATCCAGTGCTGCAGAATGCCAAGACCACTATTAAAAGTTGCAGATTGCGAAAACTCCCATCTAATGCTGGAGAATGCTAAGACTCCTATCTAGTGCTGGAGAATGCTCAGACTCCCATTCAATGCTGGAGAATGCCAAGACTCCCTTACAATGCTAGAGAATGCTTAGATTTTCA
Source organism: Staurois parvus (assembly GCF_062004578.1). Classification (NCBI taxonomy): domain Eukaryota; kingdom Metazoa; phylum Chordata; class Amphibia; order Anura; family Ranidae; genus Staurois; species Staurois parvus. The sequence goes on along the minus strand of NW_028317951.1, from coordinate 13,996,238 downwards.
TCCGAATGCTAAGACTCCCATCCAGTGCTCAAGAATGCTAAGAATCCCATCTGATACTCCACAGAAAGGGAGATACCAGCACTTGACATGTACTTGTAATGGTGGAGCTGGCTCAGCATGATCATTGTTGAATATCTTCTTCATAAAGACCACAAAATGGTTTTTCATTTGAGGCCTGTTCTCCCACTGCAGTGAGATGAATCTGGACAAGGCCTGCTCAATTGTTTGGAGGCTTGGCTCTTGCAGCATGAAGAGGTAAAGGTGCAACCCTGTTGTCTGAATTATCCATGAATTTCATTGTCCATTACTCTAATTAATTCTCTGTGCTCGACTGATGGGGCTATTTAATTGTTGTCAGGGATAGGACTTAGACTGAGCACTTGAATTATGTCTGTAGGCTTCTCCTTTACTTCATAGTGATGAGGACATGGTTTGAAATGAGAGGTACTTCCATTTCTCAATACATGAAATTTGAAAGAGTTGACTTCAAATGGTTTGCTCATCTTGTCCAAACATACATCACCCACTATTACCCATATTTAAATAGATCTGCACTGTGATAACACGTGTGGCTGCTGGTAAATACTAACCAACCTAGATCAAGCCTTTGTGCATATGGGGTGTTGTCAGGACCAATACTCTACTGGAACACCTTATGTACCCTAAGAATGTATCTTCCTAGCAAGACTAACATTTCAACACTTGTGTCAATAGGAAATCTGCTCAGCCAGGTGCCTTAAGTGGGTATGATACCGGAGTAGGAATCTCCTCCTTGTTCTCGGGTAGCTTATTACATTCAGTTAATGTTTGCAGGGGTATATGCATATTTCTCTTTGTTTAAGGGGTCTATGTACCTATTAGCCCTTCTATCGAAAGTCTCTATGCAACCAGAACAGGTGTTGAGAGTATATGACATTTCATGTCCTTTTATGCCAAAGAATTTTGGTCAACCAGAGATCTGTTGCTTTGTTCATCTATTATGGCATACATCCTGGTGGCTTTTTTTGGTTGCCCCTCTGGATATATCTTGACTAGGCATACTTTAGCAGAGCATTTGGAATTGGAGCCTTACCCACAGGCATCAACTTATGAAAAGGAAACAGTTGTTGCAGTTGAAACATGGCTGTGGCTCCCCGCCATGATTTGGATTTGAGGCAGGGATGGCTGTATCTAGATGCTGTGGATTGTCAGTAAGTGGAGTAAGATGCAAAACTGTAACATCGTTGTCATTGTTGCATTCTGTGAACTTGATAATAACTTTACAATGTTTATTGAAATGCTCTGAAGAGGCACAGAACCTATAGAATATCCCAGTTTTTTTAATTAGCTCCTTGTGCTTTTGTAAAGTATTTGCCCTAAACGCACAACATTTTTTAAGAATGTGAGGTTTTTTGGGAATTGGACACTTCTTATTGAGATCTTTGTCTGTACCACTAAAAACGCTGTAATCAGTAGAGGGGGATGTGGCAGTTGGAATGTCTGTATTTTTAACAGATACTGTATTCCTTAAGTCCCTATGTTTAACTGCTGTATATACTGTCATACCTCGATGATGCTTGGTTCAATAAAGCTGTAGCTGGGGTTGTTCCTCATCCAGGTGTGATCACTGATGAACCTGCAAATATATGGGAATGAAGGGAAGGATACTATATTGTCTTGTTTGTATTTTGAGGTCTGTGAGGCCCTTTTCTTCTTGCAGGTTGTATGGAAGTTTTGACACCACTGGATTTATGCCATGTGCGGTGTCCAGATATCTTAATCCTGGCAGACAAGGGTCTGCCTTTGCCAACTCTAGCTCTATTAGGTGGTCGCTCAGTTCTTGAGCTCGTGATGATCCTTGTTTATTTTTGTAAAAGTTTGAAGTTTCTTAAATAAAGCGCTTTTTATAGATTCAGAGCTACCATAGGTTTGCTCAAGCCTTGCCCATGCATCAGCAAAGTCCACATATACTGCTCTCAGTCTCTTAACATGATCTGCAGATTCTGGTCCTAGCCACTTTACAAGCAAATCAAGTTCCTCCTTTGCAGTAAAGTTGAGATTAGGAATTGCAGCTTTAAAGTGTCGTTAAACCTACTTTATTAAAAACTGTGAATGAATGTTGTATTACATGCTGTTCATACTCAGTCAGTCACTATGGGATTTGTTTTCTGTATTCTGCAAAAAGCCTGGTCCATCCTGCTGTTCACAGGATCCCCCTCCTGTTCCATGCCCCCACTGCAGTTGGTGATTTTGCAGTGTTGGCGGCTTTTGCACATGCTTAGTTTTCAGTTGTTTTCTATACTGAGCATTTCCTCCCTATCATATCTGAGCAACCCATGTGACTATAGAGTCACACATATGGGTGTATACACAATGATAAATGACAGCCCACTCCCTCCCTCCTACTCCATGCCTACTAACCACGTATACACAATGGGGGTGGGATATTACATATTTATTGATGGAGGCTTCACATCCCTGTTATTCTAACACACAGGCTGGAAGGGTGTGACATCTGCTCACACCATGTTGTTGCTAAAAAATAATAAAAATTTGATTTCAAGTAGATATTTGTATGACAATTTAAAAACAATTTCTCAATATTAATTATTTATTTTTACTCTGTGTCCCAAAGGCTGTTTTTTTTTCAGAACATGTGACTGGCAGCAGAGGGCTAAAAGCCCCTCCTGCCACTGTTTCCCTGCAGACGGGCTGTAAAAGAGCTGGGTCATATGACAGCTGTATATCGATTAGGAGTAAAGGTAGTTTGATGTGTTTTTTATTAAAATAATTACAGTGCAATCATACACATAGAGAAAGAGAAGAGATAATATAAATTAAAGAGTGTGTGCTTAGTATCACTTTAAATGTTGATCTCCAGGCCCTTTAAAGTGTTACTAAACCCAGGACCTTGCATTTATTATATCTGGTCTCCCACAATACACAGAACATGGAAATGCAATTATTTTAGTAAATATAACCTTTTCTCTTCAGCACTATAAAGCAGTCTTGTGATTTCTATCAGTGTCCAGCCGAGCACTGGTTAAAGCTTGTAGGAGGAGTTTTCCTTCTGCTCTGACTGTCCTATGAGGTTGCATGACCCCTGACCCTCTGGACAGTGCTGATTGACCCTGTGCCAATCACATGCACCCTTCCAAAAAACAAAAACAAATTCTGTACCAATGCACATCAAGCTGAGCATACGCAGAGTGCCTCCTAGGGCTCTGTACTATCAACAGATGGATTGGGGACAGTAAAAGAATGGGAGGATCAGAGAAGACAGGATCAAACAGCCTTTTTACAGAATGCAGAGGATTAATCCCTTAGGTTCACAGTGAGTATAACCAGCATGCTTTACTACATATACAGACTGATTTTACAATTGTGGGTTTAGTAACACTTTAACTCTCTGGACAGCTGTCAAAACTTTAGAGACTGATATTAATGTGTTCACAATGTATCATATACCTGGCAGAGTCAGAGAGATCTGATTTCTTACTCTTTGGTGCAGAAGTAACTTGCGGAACCTCTTGGGTGTGTAAGTTGTGAGGTATACCAGGATAAAATGATGTTGCAAGAGCGTTAAGCTGTGGTTTAGTCTCTAAGGCTTTTGTTGGCTGTAGCTTAAACTGTGGCTTGTTGCTGGAATTTAACTTGTTAATAGTACTAGTTGATGTGTAGATACATTTTTGTGGCAGATTTAAAGTGGCAATGACATTTGCAGCTAACAGGTCTCGGTCCTGAGAGTCAGAACAGTGTTGCTAGTAGGAGGTGCAAGAGGCAGCTCTGTATCATTGCAAATATTGTGCATTTAGATGTATTCACTTGTGTGTCCAGCCTGATCCTCCTGTTCTGCTGGGATAAAACAATTTGGATGGTTACTTTCTGCCTCTGCTTGTTTGATGACCATAAGCTTTGCCAGGGCTGTAGCTTCTTCCCTTTCCATTTGCAGAATAGTTATTTGTCTTCATCTCTGCCTCATGCATTTTAATTTGTGGTTTCAGTTCTTCCTCTTTTATTGCAAGCGATTTTCACACTTTAGTTGCTTTTGCATTTGTGCAGGCCTCTAAAAGCCCCTAAATATTGGCCCCCTGCAGCTTGGGGATCGAGAAGTAAGTGCTGTGAATCTAGTTTATGTGGATATGAGATCTGGTTTCCTGCAGATGAACAAGGTGGATTTTTGCCTTTTCCTTAGCACCTTGCTCTAATTGATCTCTTTGCTGGTTCCAGGCATTATGTTTGCTTTGTTCTGGGAAAGAGTCCTTTATATTCATGTCCCTTAAGAAAGACTGTGTATTTTGCAGACAGCCACTGACATAGTTGGCAACATTTCAAAAAAATTTTAGGGACACTTTTTTTTAGTTGTATGTCCAGAAAGCCAGCGTAGGCGGAGTGATATCTAAATTGGGGAGGCATCAATTGTGGGCATAGTTTAGGGAGAATATGGTGGCGCGCAAAGCGTGCTGCACCAAAAAGTGGGAGTGGCTTAAATTACTCTAAACATTGGGCGTGGCTTAAAGGGGGTGTGGTTAAAGAGAGTCTGAGATTTTCTTGGGCTTCCCCATACAATTTTGCTCTCCACCCCAACAGCCCAAAAACCAAATAAACACACACATAGACTTATCTAAAAAAAAAAACCCTTTAATAATATAAACATAAGGAACTGGCTGGGCCGCAGCTGCTCTAACAGTGTGTCCTGGTGTGCGTCCTGGGCTGCAGGTCCTTAGCATCCTCTGCCTTGCACATGAGGAGGAGGAGGAGGCTAAGGCAGGCTGGCACGATCAGCCCTGGGCTAGCCACACCCCCTCACAGTAACAACAAATCAGCATGAGAGAAACAGCCACATGACTTCCTGTCTCGCACTGATTGGCAGTCCCAGGCAGGGGGAGGACAGAGAGGTGGGGCAGAGGATCCAATCGCAGGGAGCGAAGGGGAAGAATTAGAGTTAACACACACACTGCAGTACTAGATCATTCCCCGGACTGCCATGCTGTGGCTGGCGGTCCGTGACAAAAATAATTTTCTGTGATTCTCCCGGGGACAAAGACTGTCTGTGACATATGTCAAAAATCTGTGAGCATCCCAGGCAATCCGTGACTGTTGGAAAGTACGCCACTGATAGCATTCATAGGTGGCAAATAGGCGATCTATAGAGTCTCTTATTTCTGCTGCATCATTGTTAGAATATGAAACAACTGACATGCAGTGTGCAGTTCTGTCCCATAAATCTGACAGATTGTTGGAGAACTCATCTTTGTAGTTTCCTAGTTTTCTCTGAGCTTCTGAGTTGTTTTTATGGTGCACTTGGGTTTTACACTGTACTCTGCAATATCTGTAGAATCTGCTCCATGTATGCCTGTGTAATCAGAAGCATGATGAACTTGCTGTGGTTCAGCAACAGGAGAGCCTTGTCTACACATTTTTCACTTTTTGCAGAAAATGTGGACAGACTCTTTAAAGTGATTCTAAAGGCTTTTAGAGAAAATAGCAAACTTGTCCATACTTACCTGCTGTGTGCAGTTTTTTTCCTCAGAGCAGTCCAGATCCTTCTCTTCTCAGGTCCCCTGTCCACTCTCCTGGCCCCTTCCTCCTGTTGGGTGCCTCCACAGCAAGCAGATTGCTATGGGGGCACCCACTGCTCTGTGTGCCCACTAACACACAGAGCCACGGCTCGGCTCTGCCCCTTCACACTTCTCATTGGCTCACTGGCTGTGATTGACAGCAGTGGGAGCCAATGGCTTCCACTTCTGTCTCAGTCAAGGAGGAAAGGGAGTCCCGAGCTAGCCGAGACTCCAATGCACAGTGCTGGATCGAGAAGGGGCTTAGGTGAGAATTAGGAGCGGGGGATGCTGCACATAGAAGCTTTTTTACCTTCATACATAGAATGAATGAAGGTAAAAAACCTTGAGCCTTTACAACCACTTTAAGAAGATGAACAGTGATTTAGACAGGCAGGGTAACACAGTTCAATGCAGAGAAAGAGTCGTAAACACTCAGAAGAAATACAAGAAGCTTGTGTGACCATGTACTTTCACAAGTTGGGATTGACACTAAGCATGTTTGCAGACTGGGCATATACACATACAGATGGCTTTTGGAATTCTATTCCATTTTGGAGAGGGCCAGGGAACAGACATACTAAGGGCTGCCAATTGGTTGGAATACATGTATGTAGCGAGAAAGTGGCTGAAAAGAGACTGCATGAGATCAGGCTCAATCAGATCAGAGGTAGAACAAAGGATTAAAAAAAAGATGAAAACAAGTATTTGTAAATGGCAATTGTCTATGATACACAGTGCTCATTCAGCTGAGTTTACTTCTACTTTAAACATCTGCTAAAGCTATATAAAAACAGTGACTAAAAGTCAGGTTATTCTCCAATCCTTGCAAATACAGACGTTCTTTACAGCAGAGTAATACATCACCTATAAACTATGAGCTGCTTGAGCTAACAAGAGATGATGGCACAGCTCTTTTTGAGGATGCAAAAACTCGTGTGACCTCCTGTATCAGTCAGTCAAAAAGTCTTTCCAATATTCCTTAAGCCAGCCATACATGGATCAAAATGTGGTTGGTTCAGTAGGCACCTGCTAAAAGTACAGCTATGCATAGGCAGGGATTTACCCCACTTGATCACTGCTGCAAGCTATAGCCAGCAGCACTTATCAGTGTATTCTGATGGCGGGGAAGTCTCCCTGCTGTCAGAATACAATAGCTCAGTGGGGAAGATACCCCCATCCACATCAAATGTGTGGATAGGGGAATCAGGTCAGTTTTTCTCATTCAACCCACTGGTTGAATCTATGGGCTGCCTTATATATTTGGTGCTGCTCTTAGGTCAAAGAGGAGCTTTGGGGACACATGCGGTAGACAAGGATTTGATCTTTCAAAGTTGACAATGCAAGTGTTTTTGTAGACATAAAAAGCTGAGTTGATGTATTTTTTCTTCCCAGCAATCATAGTGTGGAAAAAAGAGCTATCATCTTTCTGGACATATACTCCTACATCACAGCTCTCAGAGCAACAAACTATTAATGGTGTGCCATGTTTGGCTCAGGAGAAACATTTTGCAGCATTGCAACCCAATATAGCATCTCTATTATCACCTATATGGACTGTCAACAGAGTGTGCAGATACACATTAGTACGTGGTTGTTTGGTATGCTTCTAAGTTTATTATCATTAAATAATTCTATGTTTATTTTATCTATATGTATATAGTGTATGGTGGGACCATTTTAGTAAAGGAGCAAAAGGGCATTTGCCTCAGGCCAAGAAGAAGAGGGGGCTGGAAAGGGGCTCATATGTTACCTCCCTGAAGGACCCTTTATTTTAAACAGGAGAGCATAATCTTTCTGTTTATAAGATTAATGGAATCATGATTATTCTCCTACAAATGAAAAATAAACGCATCCTAATGTTTAACCTTAATCTCTCCATTCCTACTCATAAAACTAAACAACCGATTTTTATGTCAACAGATTAATAAATTGGGAACACAATTAATCATATATTTTCCCATTGTGTAGTTCCTCGAAGTTTAGAGAATAAATCATGTGTTACAAAAAGGTGCTACTAGGTTCTACTCTACTAAATTCATTGGGATCAAAAGGAATGCTCATTTAATATTGTAAGCAGTATACTTAAATGAAGTACTGAACACAAACACAAAGACACGTGCAGTAGGTAGATTGTTAGGCATAGAATAAATGCATATATAAAACATATGTGCATGTAAAAAACAGAACAAAAGATCACAGTATAGAGCAGAGAGCAGGTTACCCAGATTTAGTACAGGTCAATGTTGAGTGAGGTCTCTTAAAGTGATATTAAAGGCAGATTTTTATTTTAAATAACAAACATATCATAAATACCTTCTCTGTGCAGTGGTTTTGCACAGAGCAACCCCAATCCTTATCTCCCGCTGGCTCTCCTGGCCCCTTCTTCCTGCTGAGTGCTCCCATAGCAAGCAGCTTGCTATGGGGGCACTCGAGCAGGCTTACTCCTAAGCCGCTCTTCTGTGTGTCCACTCACACACAGAGCGTGACTCAGCCCCGCTTTCTCCTCATTGGCTCACTGGCTGCCACTTACAGTAGGGGGAGCCAATAAACTCCTGCTGCTGTCTCAGCCAGAGAACAGAAAGAGGCCCTGGAGAGCCGCTGCTCACGTGCACATCGCTGGATCAAGATGGGGTCCAGGTAAGTATTAGGGGGGCTGCTGCACACAGCAAGGTGTTTTATTTTCACACATAGAATGCATGAAGGTAAAAATCCTTGCGCCTTTACAACCACTTTAATTCCACATTTCAGGGTGAAAACCCTTTCTTCAGGAGAGACCTTTCCTGAAAAAGGGAGTTTCTCCCTGAAAATTTATACTAAAAGACCTCACTCCTCCTTGTGCTGTGTTGAATCTGGGTAATCAGCTCTGTGTTGTGATATTATGTTCTGTGATTTTTATATGCTCTTATTGTAAACCTAACAACAGGGGCGGACTGACAACTCATGGGGCCCCCAGGCAGTAGGGGACTGTGGGCCCCTGTGTCCTTGCCCACACTCAAACCACAACCAAAAAAGCCTATGAAAAGGTACCAGGGGCATCTCATGGGGCCCCCTTCTGACCCCGGGCCCTCGGGCAGGTCCCAAGTTCCTAAATGGTCAGTCCGTCCCTGCCTAACAATCTACTTACTGTATGAATTCTTTTTGTGTTAATTTATACTTCATGTTAAGTATTCTACTTACATCATTAAATCAGCATTAATTTTGATATGGTGTACTAGTCTGATGTGTTTATTGTCTGGTGTTTTTGGAGTGATAGGATTAAAGCCCTATTTGGATGTATATTTATATTTTATGTATATTGTTTACAGGTATACAAGTGACAGGTGTACTTATATCACTAGAATGATCTTTGACCTTGGCCAAGTTTTGTCCTAAAGATGAATATTAGGTATATTTTATAAAAAAAATAGCAAGTAATATTTTAAATAAACAAACAATTGTGTAAAATTTTTGTTATCAGTTTGTTGGTGATCAAAACAACAAATACTTAAAGTGATACTAAAGCTTTTTTTTTTTTCTCAAAATAACAAACATGTCACACTTACAGTGGATATAAACAGTCTAAACACCCCTGTTAACCGCTTCCTGACTGACCTATAGCTGATATATTGCTACAGGGGTGAGAAAAATCACACACATATATATATATATATATATATATGATTTAATTTCTGGGTAGGGGGTGCACACAAGGCACATGCGTGCCCTACCCGTGCCGCCATTCGCGGCCACAGCTGTCAATCCCCAGGTCCCAGCCAGTGACTCATGAGTATCTCCGACAGGGAGGAGCACTGTTTGTAAACAAAACAATTCTCCCTGTCAACTCGTGCACACTGCTTTGGATGGTTGTGCACAGCACAGCCATCCAAAGCAGTGCGCTTACAGTTAAGCATATGGACACAGTGAAACAGCACACAGTTAACCCTTTGATTGCCCCTCATGTTAAGCCCTTCCTGCCCAGTGCCATTAGTACAGTGTCAGTGCTTTTTTTAGCACTGATGACTGAATTGGTGTCACTGGAGATGTCAGTGACACCAAGTCAGTTACCCCCAGTGTCAGAATGCCCGCCGCAGTCCTGCTATAATTCGCTGATAGCCGCCATTGCTAGTAAAAATAAAAAATAAAAATCCCAGTATATATTCCGCCATTTGTAAACGCTATAACTTTCACGTAAACCAATTAATTTAAACATATTTGGATTTTTTTTTAGCAAAGACATGTAGCAGAATACATTTTTGCCCTACATTTATAATTAAATGTAATTTTTTAAAAAAAATTTACTGGACATGTTTAATAGCAAAAAGTCAAAAATATTGTTTTTTTTTCTCAAAATTGTCGGGCTTTTTTTATAGCACAAAACATAAAGAATGCACAGGTGATAAAATCACTGAAAGAAAGCTCAGTTCGTGGGAAAAAAAGGACATAAATTTAATTTGGGTGCAGCATTGCATGACCGCGCAATTGTCAGTTAAAGTAATGCAAAAAATGGCCTGGTCAGGAAGGGGGGTAAATTCTCAGGAGGGCAAGTAGTTAAAATGTCAGGTTTCTGTGATGTAAATAAATGAGACAAAGATATTAATCATTTCAGAACTTTTTCCACCTTTAACGTAACCTATAAACAGTACAACTCAGTTAAACAACAAACTAAAATCTTTTAGGTGGAGGGAAGTAAAAATTAAAAACTAAAATAATGTGGTTGCATAAGTGTGCACACCCTTAAACTAATACTTTGTTGAAGCACCTTTTGATTTTATTCCAGCACTCAGTATTTTTGGGAATGAGTCTATCGGCGTGGCACATCTTGACTTGGCAATATTTGCCCACTCTTCCTTGCAAAAACACTCCAAATTCATCAGATTGCAAGGGCATCTCTAGTGCACAGCCCTCTTCAGATCACCCCACAGATTTTTGATCGGATTCAGATCTGGGCTCTGGCTGGGCCATTCTGAAACTTTAATCTTTTGGTGAATCCATTACTTTGTGGATTTGGATGTATGACTTGGGTTGTTGTCATGCTGAAAGATGAAGTTCCTCTGCATGTTCAGCTTTCTAGCAGAAGCCTGAAGGTTTTGTGTCAATATTGACTGGTATTTGGAACTGTTCATAATCCCCTCTACCTTGACTAAGGCCCCAGTTCCAGCTGAAGAAAAACAGCCCCAAAGCATGATGCTGCCACCACCATTCTTCACTGTGGGTATGGTGTTCTTTTGGTGATGTGCAGTGTTGTTTTTGCGACAAACATCTCTTTTGGAATTATGGCCAAAAAGTTCAACTTTGGATTCATCAGACCATAACACATTTTCCCACAGGATTTTTGGGAGACTTCAGATGTGTTTTTGCAAAATTTAGCCTGGCTTGGATGTTTTTCTTCTTAAGAAAAGGCTTCCGTCTTGCCACTCTACCCCAGAGCCGAGGCATATGCAGAATACGGGAGATTGTTGTCACATGTACCACACAGCCAGTACTTGCCAGATATTCCTGCAGCTCCCTTCATGATGCTGTAGGCCTCTTGGCAACCTCCCAGACCAGTTTCTTCTCACCTTTTCATCAATTTTAGAGGGACGTCCAGTTCTTGGTAATGTCACTGTTGCGCCATATTTTCTCCACTTGATGATGTCTGTCTTCACTGTGTTCCATGGTATATCTAATGCCTTGGAAATTCTTTTGTACCCTTCTCCCGACTGATACCTTTTAACAATGAGATTCCTCTGATGCTTTGGAAGCTCTCTGTGGACCATGGATTTTGCTGTAGGATGCGATGAAGAAAGTGTCAGGAAAGACCTACTAGAACAGCTGAACTTTATCTGGAGTTAATCAGAGGCATTTTAAATGATGGCAGGTGTGTACTGACTCCTCTTTAACATGATTTTGAATGTGATTGCTTAATTCTGAACACAGCTACATCCCCAGGTATAAGAGGGTGTGCACACTTATACAACTACATTATTTTCATTTTTTATTTTTACTCCTCCCCCCCCCATAAAAAGATTTCAGCTTGCTTTTCAATTGCGTTGCACAGTTTATAGGTCACATCAGAGGTGGAAAAAGTTCTTAAATAATTTATCTTTGTCTCATTTTCTTATATCACAGAAACCTGACATTTTAACAGGGGTGTGTTGACTTTTTATATCCACTGTATATGCTCTATGGAGTGCTTTTCTCACACAACAGCCCCAATCCTCTTCTTTTCAGGTATGCCACTGGCGCTCCTGGCTCCCTCCCCTCGAGCAGCCCCGAGAAAGCCTCTTGGCCTGTGGGCACCACTGCATGCTCGCTCTCGAGATGCTGTTCTTTGTGTCCATAAGACACATAGAGCCGTAGCTCGGCCCTGCCCGCCTGCTCTCTCCTGACTGGCTCACTGGCTGTGATTAACAGCATCGGGAGCCAATGGGCTCCAGCTTCTGCCTCACAGCAGAATGATTTTTATCTTCATGCATGAAGGTAAAAAACCTTGAGCCCTTGGAACCACTTTAAGAAGCCTTAGGGTACATGTACAGAGTTAACGCAATCTGGAGACCCATTTTTCCATGTCTTGTTAAGATTTTATAACTACCTTGACAGTAATGTGAAGTTCACTGGCCAAATTATACTTCTAAATATTCACAATAATATCCAGCACTTCGATCACTCAGCCAGAAATTATATTATCTTAGGCACGTAGCAATTAATGTTGTTAAACATCTCAAAAAGATTGAAATGTTCTGTTTTTCAAGTATGTTTGTATGATGATGTAATGTAACCTCTGATCATTGGATAAAGCAATTGCAGATACATGGCGCAAACGCATACCTTATAGTATGTGCAAATCATCAGCGGGATAACACACAGGGAGCGTTGTCACCACTTGTTATAATTAGCTTTGCACAAATAGTATAATGTGATGAGAAGAGTTCAATGTAATACAATAAACACTGTTCAGCATAAAGTCAGGTTAAGGAATGAAAAGTGTTCACAGCTAAAACAAACAGCACTCTCCTCCACTTTCAATACTGCCTATTAGTATTGGCATCTTTGGAGCAAAGGTTCATCTTTATCTGAAGCTATTTTGATTAATGACACTTTGTTGACAGCTGTTCTTGATTTGCAGGAACATTCCCTGTTTTTAAAGATTTGTTGTTGGTATATGATACATTTCCTCTAGGAGAGCTTGTACCCAAGCCATGTGCTTTATTTCCTGTTTTATGCATATTTTGGGAGACTCCAAACCTAGACAGGGCATTAGAAATGTCAACACTTAGGTATTTCCTTTGAGTGTCACTGATATGCAGTTATTTGTAGTAAAAATTGGCACGGCTGTCCCCAAGACATTCCATGTAAGCCCTCCCTTATAGCTGACAGCTGCACTTTGGGTTCTTCGGCAGAGAAAGAGTTATCTGTGCCTACTCACATTATCTTGGATTCCACGCAAAGGCAGATTGTCAGAAGACAATTATGGGTTTTATTAGCTTTATTATGATTGGCCCTGAATCATTTTTCCAAAGAGCACTTTATTTGTAAAAACAGATCATTAATGATAAAAGCAGATGACATGAGTCTGACAGAAAGGGTGGGTGACCATGGCGGATATTTTTTTGCGAGGAATGTCTATACTTCAAGAGCTTGTTTTGCAGACAACTTTTAGATGGACGGAGATTAGAAGCACATTGTTCTACTGTTTTCACAGCACTTGTTGCAATAAAGCATCCTTATCCAGACCGGAAGAAATTTGGATTACTAGACACAAACTGTTAAGGATTAATCATAACAATTAGCTAATGTGTTAACAATTAGGACTTTCCATCAACCTACTTTCGGTGGGACCTCTTCGTATCCATATGGAGGCTAAAATGTTCTAATGTAGTAAAGGAAAGCACAGAGCTGGTTTCTATGTCCATACATCTTTAACCAGACCTATCTCCAGGGTATTGTTTATAGTGATTTTTCTTCCATTATGATGTTATTGTATAGACCTGGGGTGGTAGCTAGATTGCAAATAAGCACTTTTTATCCAACTCTTGTCGTATTGTGCAATAAGCAGAATGCAGTGAAAAATGAATCTAGCCATGGGATTTCAGATTTATGCTAATCCACTTTCTCAAACAACTCTACTTAATATTTTGTGTTTTATTTTCCATTGCTCTCAAAAGTAACACATCTCAGTTACCGGCCTGACTTTCACTTGAGATGGCTAAATTTTACACGAGTCTAAAGGACCTATCCTGCTTTTAGTAAAATAAAACAAAACCAAGCTTTTAAAGTAAGCAATACATACATAAAAAGTCAGTGGTTAGAGTCCCTGTTAGATTATCATGGAATAATAAAGGTATAGAAGAAAAATATAAGATCCAGGATCCAGAGACATACTGCAAAAGGGAATTTACTAAAACTGGAGCAGCCAGAATCTGGAGCATAGTACATAGTACATAGTACAGTTGTACATAGTAACCAATCAGCTTCTAATCTCAGCTTGTTCAGTTAGGCTTTGAAAATGAAAGTTAGAAGCTAATTGGTTGCCTTGCCCACCTGCTCCAGTTTTAGTAAATTGCCTCCACTGTATGTACTCTGGCATTCCGTAGGCTAATGGTATTTACATTTTTGTTCACAATTATTATAAATGTTATTATAGATAGCAAAGGAAGATCATGCACAGGTATTTATGTATTTTCAGTAATTTGCAACACCTTTTAGCATAGCAATATTGTTGATATTTGTATTTTTAGGTCAGGTATACCTGATAAAAGCAGACATTTCAATGGCTTAATAACAATTCTGTGTTTTTTGTTCCATTTAGGATCCTTTTTTTAAGTAGACTCCAGACCTACAGGGTATGATCTTTAACCACCTCAGTACCAGCATGTTTAACCCCTTCAATACCAGGCAATTTGTCCGTGTTCAGCTCTGTCATGCTTTTACTGACAATTACTTGGTCACACTGTGCCCAAATTAATTTTATACTATTTTTAGACATATAGAATGTTCTTTTGGTGGTATTTGATCACCACTGAGTTTTTATTTTTTACTGTATAAAAGGTCTTTCACGTGGAGCTCCTCTGCTCCATTCAGGAGTGGATCCCTTGCTGAATCGAAGCTGAACAGGATCGATGTTAACTTTTTGATATCTGAGCCAATTCAGTTTGTGTCTGCTAGACACAGGCGGACCTGTGAAAGCTCTATGGGTGGCTGGATGTAAACAGACTTTTGTCTGTTTACATCAGGATACCCCTGATCCGTCACATGTAGGTCTGGAAAAATTAAAAGGACATAGTCCTTTTCTGTTTTTTTTTTCTGACCTGGGCAGACCCGGAGGTAGGTGGGTATAAACAGACACAAGTCTGTTTACATCTGCCTGTCCATTAAGCTGCATTGATCTTCTGATCAAGTCTGCCTAAATAATGGACAGGCAAAACTGATCAGAAAGCCCTTGTGAAAGGGGTCTTCAAGAAAGAGCACCAAAAAAACTGAAAAAAAAAATACAGTTTCCCTTGCATATTGTAAGGGAAGGTATAGCAAATAAAAATGCCAGGACAGTAAAAAAAACCTTTGAAATGACCCTTTTTGAAAAGTAGACAACCCAAGGGGATCTTATTATTTGCCACAATATTTAGGAAAGACACATACTTGTATTGATGGTGTTAGAATATGGAGCTCGCTAATGGTGCACAAGATACTGTACATTAAATGTACAGGTCATACACAGGAGGATCAGGAGATGAAGAGGTTAATGTACAATGGGAGGATGGAGATGAAATAGTTAATGTCAGAGATGCAGGATAAGGGAGGTGAAGAGTTAGTATACAGGTCAGATCAGAGAAAGGATGGGGATGCCATATACCATATCGTGTGGCATACAAAGCTGGAACTACCACCATCTTCTTCTCCTGGGTCTCTGCTTTCAGGCAATATACAGTATACTGTTTGGGGGTTTAACTTGCCTTCAGGCCTAAAATTATTTTTTAACAAGTGTGCAAAAAAAATTGCTAAAATGTCTCTGACCGCGAAAGGGTTAATGTGAACCTATCATTAAAATTCACACTTCACAAAAATCTATAGGGCACATTGTTAAACCTTGTTATTAGTTTGTTTAAAAATGTATTGCATTTTTTTTTACCTAGGTTACAGATGGCTACTATAAGTGTTTCTTTATCATTACAAACTGCAGACAGTCTATTGCTTTCACAGCTGTCATCATATACGGTACATATTTATTGTAAGATATGCAAGAATTAAAAAAATACTAATATATATATATATTTGATATGATTATTCTCATTAAGTTGATCTTTTTTACAAGTATATCTAATAAAAAAGAAAACACTATGGGGGTTATTTACTAAAGCTGGAGAGTGCAGAATCTGGTGCGACTCTACAAAGAAACCAATCAAATTTCAGGTTTTATTGTCAAAGCTTAATTGAACAAGCTGAAGTTAGCAGCTGCTTGGCTACCATGTACAAGCTATACCAGATTCTGAGTGCTCCAGTTTTAGTAAATCTCCCCATTTAGGTCTTTACAAAAAGAGGGACAGTTGTAGTCATTCTGAACAGTTTTTGGGACATAAACAGAGGAGAAGTAACTGTGGTTGATTTACTAAAGGCAAATAGACTGTGCACTTTGCAAACTGCAGTTGCACTCTTCAAGAGCAGTTGCTCCAGAGCTTAGTAAATGAGCAGAAGTTCTGCTGACTTCCATTATCCAATCACGTGCAAGCAAAAATGCAGTTTTTTTAATTTTCATTACACGTGATTTTGTATTCTTTGCAAAGTGAAGCTTTACTTCATTTACTAAGCTCTGGAGCAACTGCACTTTGCAAAGTGCACAGTCTATTTGCCTTTAGTAAATCAATCTCATACTTTGTACAAAACAAAATGCAATATTCAGAATAAAATGAACAGGTCTTACTGAAAAAGTGTTAGTTTTTCAAATGTGAATGTAAGGGTTTTATTGTTTAATGTAACTAATATTATTTGTTTTGTTTTTTAACACAGTACAATGTACAAAAAAGTCAAGCCTGAAACAATCGCAATTTTTTTCAGCTAGTAAATACCATTTTATTCCTGAAAACCTTTATTAAGTGTTTGAAAACAAGGTGCATGCGACCATCATTTTCAATTACTTGTAGGCTAAAAATATTTTATTGTAGAATTCTAATACTTCTGAGAATATTTCCCTCAAACGGTATACCTTAAATTAGTTGGACAGTCGTGCGGGATTGCTGTACAGTCATTTGTAACCTTGCTTTATCCTGAAACCATGGCTCCTGCATGAATATTTGTCAAACAAAGCGCTTTATAAACAGCTTTGTTTGCACAATGTATTAAAATGGGATGACACTTGTACAGCATGTTTAAAGTGTAATGCTTTTATCCTGAGTGCTGGCACTAAATTTACCCTCATCTCTCAGGACTATTATCTCTGCTGTACATTCCCTTCTCCAACAGAGAAACACAGTGGGGGATTTGTAACATAATGAGTCATTTAATGATGCTGTTCACTAATCTCTGATGATATCCTGAAGACATTTAACTTGGGAATAAACTGTCTCTTTCTCAGAAAATTGTATAAATATGTTAACAGGATGTAATAATACTGGTGACACAATACCTATTACATGGAATCCATATTTTAATTTGCAGGTTCATTGTGTCAAGTACGATCTTAGAAGACACTATTATCCAAATAAGAAATTGTAATATATATGTATATATATATATATATATATATATATATATATATATATATATATTTTAAAAGAAAGTGCAGCGCTATAACAAATGCAGATTATTACTTCCAATCCAGGTGAACTAATAATCATAAATAAATAAATCTCAAAATTATAAAAAGAGGTGACAGTCTGTGATAGGTGATGGTAACAGGAGATGTCGGTGACTTTGCGTTCCAGGTGGCAAGGTGATATAATAGTTAAAATACGCACTCACCAGATGCGTATCTAATATACGCATATAATCAATAACCAGAGGTCCCCCTCATGGGATGGGATGGATGAGCTGAACCACATGTAATGGACTCTCCCCCTCTTGGTATTGGTCTGTTCAGTGGTCGTCTCTCTTGGGATAGCCCCAAATGCCACCATGGAAGCCTCTCAGGAATATAGCCGGGTTAATTGTACAGGGCCTGGCGTTCTCCTTTGGTAGTGGTAGACTGATGTCAGCAATATAGAAATACCTCCTGTGCCATGGATTGTGGGCTCTGGGGATGAATAGTTGGCTCACGGAGGAGTCAACAAAAATAATATCCCATAGTGTAGTAATTAGGAAAAAATTAATTTATTAATCCACGTGGGTAAATTAAAAATAACAAGATCAAAAGGTACACTGACCATACAATAAAGAAGGCCACCAGACCTCTATCTGGTGCCGATGGCTGGACGTCATGGCGGTATAGCCCCTTGGACGCATTTCGTGCAATTGCACTTCTTCAGCAAGGGATAGCCATTCCATTCCATATGGCTATCCCTTGCTGGTTGGATGTGGAGTTTTGATATGACTGCCCTCAGGCTTCTGGAATATATATTTGTACAGTCCTGCTCAGCCTGTAATAGCAGTTCTGAACCAGGAAAATAAACTCTGGTCCCTTTTTGCATAAGGAGTTTATCATATTTGCCCTACACATGGTAACCCCACTGTTCCTGGGTGGACAATATGTGGGCCAATGCACATGGCTTTAAAAATGACTGTTTGTTTGAAACACATAGATGGTGCTTTTACCAGTGCTTACAAATATGTTGGGTTTTATTAAAGGAATGCTTGAGAGAGTCCTGCCTGTTTCTATCTTTCAATGCTATACTATCAATGTTATGGAACACAAGTGGGTTGTCACAGAAACTACATTTTTAGGGGTAAAAGGTCTATGCATTATGTGAACTTCATTTGCTAAAAATAGTTAAAAATAATAATTAGCTATGCTTATTGATTTTAATGTGTTTTCATTTAAAATGTTTGCCATTACACTAAAGTTCATCTTTAAAATAAACACAATCAGAATGCAGCTGCGTGTGTTAGCACTCTATTACATTACACCTTTTCTATGCACTGTTTAATTTGCATGCATAGCTTGGTGATGTCCATAGCAAAGAGCTCCATGGGTCACATATTTTCATGAGCAGGCTTTGTGTCTCGAACTACATTGGAAGTAAAAAGTCAGACTGGCTGTAGGGTTGTAAGCTGGAACCCAGGATATATATCATCTCAGCACTGCCCAGAACAACCAGTAACTACACTTTTCCGCAGATGGTAGACTTCTTTACTCTATGAAAATTACAAAATGCTGCTTCATGTAGAACATCCTCCTGGCTCAAAACAGATCCCACAACTAAAAATGCCCTTATTGTTGGCCAGGAATCCAAGACCACCATTCAGACATCTTTGATGGCAAGATTTGTCATGTGTGATTGATGATGCCAGAAGAGTAGCCTGGCAGTGTTATTTCCAGCAATCCTTTCATTCACATACACCATATAATATGTTGGCAAAGCTGCAGTGACTTAATTCTAATCAGCTATAAGTACACTCCAAATCCCCATAAGATGTTCTGGTGACTGCTGGCAAAGCTTCCACAACATTGTGGTTATTCCCTGAACTGCACGCAGTGTGCTTTTTCAGCAACATTTTGCAATATATTACTAGAGAAAACATCAAGCATTGGAATATTTGACCTAATAATAATAACTGAAAAATAAAAAATAAATATGCCTGTGCCATTCCAAATAGAGGAAGATTTGAAAGCACGTAGGAAGAAAGTGCCAACCAAAGAAGGAGCTTTCAGATTAAGAAAGTTTAATTTATCATAATACCATAAGAGCATAAATGGCTTTATATCCACAACGTTGTTGATTCATGTCTGCTTAAAAAAAAAAAAATAAAAAGAGCGTATTTTGAATTAATCTTTCATATACTCTAAATGAAAAAAAATGTGATAAACAAATAGGTAAGTCAAATCTGTTCCAAAACTTGAAACTTACTTTTATCTGAATATATTAAAAAGTACAGCAAGATAAATTATTGGACAGATTTGTCATCCAAATTTATGGTAACTAAAAAAAAAATTAGCAGAATTAGGAAATGGGAACTGGGAATTTTGGGAATGGATTGGTAAGTGGAAAGACAAAAAAAAATGTGTCTAGGTTAAGTTATGGATAAGCAGGGCTTTTTTTTTCAGTGAATAGGAGCAGGTACTCCCCATTCCAAATCATCCCCTTGTCTCCAGTCTACAACCCACCTTCGAGCACTGACCCTTGGTTCCACCCCTCACCCACCTCCCAATACCCCACGTTTTAGAGAAAACAGAGCCAAGTATAATTTTTGGTGCTTAATGATTTATATGGAATTTCTTAATGATAACAATAGCAGCAAAAAACAGTAGACCCCCTGCAGCCAGCAACAACCCCCCCAGAAACAATAGAACCCTCCAATCAACAATAGACCCTCTGCAACAAAATACCCCCTCAGCAACAATGGACCCCCACCAACAACAGATCTCCCAGTAGCCAGCAACAATGGATCCCTCCCTCAATAGTACATCCCTTCCAGCAACAATTGACCCCGCAGTAACACAAGACCCCCAGCAACAATAGAACCCCCACCATCAACAATAGACCTCCCTAGCAACAAGAGACTACCTCCAGCAATAACAGATCTCTCTAGTAATAATAGATCTCCTAGCAGCCAAAATCAATAGACCCCCGCAGCAGACCACATCATTCCTTGCCATTACATACATTTAATCCTGGAGGTACCGGAACTGAGTTGCCCCAAATTCCTACTGAAAAAAAAAGCCCTGCTGATAAGTACCTATGAGACATAAAGAACTGGATAACATGTGATCTGAAATGATCCCTAAGGTAGAAGTAGGCAACGGGTATTTCATTCAAAGTTTACAGATGCAATATATCAGGAAAGGTGGTATACAGCAAAGAACCAGTCTAAGGCTCAAACCTTTTTGCTTCCCAAGTGAGAGTGATATAGAGCAGCCTTTCTTAAAGCAGAACTCCGGTTAAAAATGTTTTTATCCCATGCAGTGGGGCTGTGCCTGAACTGCATGGGTTAAAGTGTTACTAAACCCACAACAGTAAAATCATAAGATGTAAACAAGCATTAAAAAGCTGCAAATGCTGCACCAGCATGCGCTCCAATGGTACAGACCATGGTGGCGATATTGGTGGCCAGTGGAGCGCACGCCTGTGCTGCATTTTCAGCTTTTTAATGCTTGTTTACATCTTATGATTGTAAGTGCAATGTATGTTTTATTCTTTGGATTTTAATAAATGGAATTACACTATGTGTATATTGTAAAGTGCTGAGCAAACTGTTGGCGCTATATAAATCCTGTATAATAATAATAATAATAGCCTTCCTCCTCCATGCCTTTTGTATGAGTACCTGATTGCCACTGATGATGGATTGAATTAGGCCAGTGTAACAGTGTTGGACTGCAAGTCACAGCAGATCCTAACATCTCCTCCACCAAAGTGAGCCTGACTCTTGTTTGTTTACAAGAGTCCACAGTAGCTGGTGAGTGAGTGGGACTACTGGCGGGGAGCACAGAGCATGAATTGCATGGATACATGAAGAGCACTTTAATCTTTGGAAACTATAAAATTCACTAACAATCAAGCCACAAGGAACTGTTTATATTTGTATGTCATAAGGGGACAGCGCTCTCAAACCTTTTAATTTTAAAAACAAACATTTAACTCATGCGTTGTGGGCACAGCCCCCGCTGCATGGGAAAATAATAATTTTGCCCAGAATTCTTCCTTAACCAGGGTTTTGCGGAACCCTGAGTTTTTTCCAGAATTTTGTTAACTCTTGGATGTGTACTGTGGAGCACCAGGTAAAAATGTTCATCTCACTTGAAGGACTTTTTTAAACATTTAATGGTTAAATGATGCTCTTAACCATTGAATGTTTCAAAAAAGTCCTTCAAGTGAGATGAACATTTTTACCTGGTGCTCCACAGTACACATCCAAGAATTTACCATCTGGCGGGCACTTCCTTTGTCACTATCAGAAAGGTAACAGCCTACGACCAGAACAGGGTCCAACTATACTATAGATCTGCTTCTTTGAAGAAAAAAATCTATTTGGTAGATCGATCAGAACTAACTTTCACTCCCATTGGTCCAGCACTATCACACACATCAGGTGTCCTGAGCTTGTTAGAGGTGCCTTGAGCAATGAGCAATCTGTCTCTCAAATAAGTAACCACCGACACCAGTGATTTTATTTAGCTATCGCTAAAGATAAAGGGGGGGATTCTTCCTACTAGTCACAAATGTAAGAATCATTATTTCTATTGACCATTATATTAATGTACCGTGTGTTGTAGATATAGTAATTATTATCAGGGCTACCCTGATGCAGAATATTCATTTAAAGGTTACAAATGGTTGACAAAGGCTATGGTAGAGGATGAGGCATTACTGAAGCTGAATAAATGGTAAGCATTTTGAAGGGTCTATAAGGGGGCAGTGTTGGGAATACCAGAGTGCATAGGTTATTGTAGCAAAGGGTAGTCAACAGTGTAAAATGATGGATAAAGTAGGACAAAATGGACTTTATATTTGTAGTTCTGAGGAGGTTATGGGCTACTTATGTTACAATTTCCTTTGTGACGGCGAGATCTAAGTCAATGAAGTGTTCATGCATTTCAGATGTATAAGTGAGATATTAATATCATTGCAGGTGACAGAACATAGGGATGCGCACAGTGTAAATCACAAGTGATCTGGGCCAGTGAGCAGGCTGTCGGTTGATATGAATGCTTTATAGCTGTGATATTGGGGTTGATTTACTAAAGGCAAATAGACTGTTCACTTTGCAAGGGAATTATCTGCAGAACTTAGTGAATGAGGTGAAGCTCATCATCCAATCACATGCAAGCAAAAATGCTGTTTTTTTTTTTATTTTTCCTTGCATTTTTCTTCTTTTTTGCTTTCCTTGGGTATTCTTTACAATATGAAATTTGATCACATTCATTAAAGTGTTACTAAACCCACAACAGTAAAATCAGTCTGTATATGTAAAGCATGCTTGTTATACTCACTGTGAAACCTAGGAGGTTAATCCTCTGCATTGTGTAAAAAGGCAGTTTGATCCTTCCTTCTCTGTTCCTCCAATTTTTCAAGCGACTACCTCTTATCTCCTGATAAGACAGACTAAACCATAGGCATTTGCACATGCTCAGTTTGGTGTGTATTGCTAGGGAGGGTTTTTTTTGTTAGACTGCATGTGATCAGCACAGGGCCAATCAACACTGTCCAGACAGAGGTCAGGGGTTTTGTATCCCCCTTGAGCAGAAAGAAAACTCCTCCTACAAGCTTTAGCTAGTGCTGGGATGGACACTGATAAAAGTCACAAGATTGCTCTAACTGCTGATAAGAAAAGGTATTTAGCAGTTTATATTTACTAAAGTAATTGCATTTCCATGTTGTGTGTACTGTGGTAGACCAGCTAAAGTGAATGCAGAGTCTGGAGTTTAGTAACACTTTAAGCTCTGGGGATAATTTCTTTGCCAAGTGCACAACAGCATATTTGCCTTCAGTAAACCAATCCCAATGTCTAGAATAAGGCTGAACGAGCTGAGAAGAGTTACATATAAATGTGTGGTGGTATTTGCAATATGATGTCACATTTTAATTTTTTTCCTATGTCTTTGGCAGTCAAAATGGTACAGTGATAGAAAAGGTTGAAATGAGGGAGAGTCAAATCTAGAAAGGAAGATACTTTAACCGTTAGCCGCCCGGCCAATGGCCGTTTGGCGGCTTGAAAAGCGCTGCAGCTTTCCGGGTGCACGCCATTTGGTGTGCTCCCGCACATGCGCGGTTTGCGCGGTTGCAGAGCGACGCAGCAGTGCACTCTGTCACCGCCCGTGCACCTCGGACACGGCCGATGACAGATCCGAGTACCGGCTCCCGTTGCTGGTACCATGTGACCTGCTGTGACCAATCACAGCAGGTCACATGACAGTTGTATACAATGGATGGCTTCATTCATGATGCCATCCATTGTATACTAGTGCCTAGCTGTGAATGGTCACAGCTAATCACATGCACATGTCATGTGATTAGCTGTGACCAAATCACAGCTAAGCACAAAAAAAAAAAAAAAAAAAAAAAGCTGAATGAATCGATTTCATTCAGGTAAATGCTTGCTTATAGCAAAGTAATTCTTTGCTATAAGCAAATTGTGTAAAAAAAAAAAAAAAAAAATACTGATCACTTCCCCAAAGTAGTACAGTGTTACTATGGTAACATTATACTATTTTGGTCATAGTAAAATATGAAAAAAAATCTTAAAAAAAATAAAAAAAAATGTAATAAAAAATTAAATATAATAAAAAAATAAAAAAAAAAATAAAAAATTTTTTTCATACTGTCACCAGTCAGTGTCGCTGTTCACCGCCATGCCAGTTATATGATGACGCTGTACTGCACTGGTGACAGTATGTAAAAAAAAAAAATAGTGAAAATAATTTTTTTAATTTTTTAATTTTCCGAAAAATTATGACAAAAAAATACAACTTCAAAAAACTCGCCATGCCTCTTATGAAGTACGTCAGACTGTATACTCTGCAAAAAGGGGTCATTTGAGGGATATCTGTACTATTCTGACATTCTTGGACCTCAAGATATTAGATTGGCTGTCAGTACTTCAGGATTGATCAATATTCAGATCTATACCATAGTTTGTGAACTCTATAACTTTCCTACAAACTAAATAATACATCCTAATTTGGGTTATTTTCACCAAAGACATGTAGCAGAATACATCTCGGCCTAAATTTATGAAGAACAATTATTTATTTGTAAACTTTTATAACAGAAACAAAGAAAAATGTGTTTTTTTTTCAAAATTTTTGGTCTTTTTTTGTTAATTTAGCAAAAAATAAAAACCCCAGCGGTGATTAAATACCACCAAAAGAAAGCTCTAGTTGTGTGAAGAAAATGATAAAATTTTAGTTTGGGTACAATGTTGTATGACCGCGCAATTGTCATTCAAAGTGTGAGAGCGCTGAAACCTGAAAACTGGCCTGGGCAGGAAGGTGTAAAATTGCACGGTATTGAAATGGTTAAGATACAAATGTGGAAAATACTTTTGCTGATGTGATGGCGTTTTGAATTGTCGTCAAGAAAGTCTCAATTTATGGCTGGATATTCTATAATCTGCAAATGTGTATTTAAATAATGATCCTGCTATGAGAGTCTTTGTTCAGACCCTACTTGTTACAGGGTGATAATGATCCATCTGCTAATTGTGCTCCTGCATTGTCACCCTGTAACATGAATTTTGAATGTAGACTACAAGTGGCTGTTCAACACACATTACACAGACAGGTTCCCTTGTTTTTACCATCTGGAAACTATCCTGAGAAATGCCCTGCAACCATCACTTGAGTGCATGCATGTAGACAGGAAGTAGACGCAAAGAGATTGCATGAGATCAGCAGCAATGAGATACAACAAAAGATGAAAAGGTGAAAAGAACATATTTTATTTTAAAAATTGTGTTTTTTTTTTATCATACATTGGGGTTGATTTACTAAAACTGGAGAATGTAAAATCTAGTGCAGTTCTGCATAGAAACCAATCAGCTTCCATTTTTTTGTCAAAGCCTAATAGTAAATCAACCCCATAGTGTTTTAGCCAACTAAATGTCATTCAGTTAGGGTTTACATCTCCGCCAACTTAAATGCATTGACAGTAGGCTAAACATGGCTAACTTTTAAGAAGCCTGTTTTCAGAAAGTATTTAAGAACTATTTTTACTTGGGTACTTGATTTCTTTGTAGCTCTGTGCTGGTATTTGATTAAACGGTGGGAATAAACTAACAGTGATGAAAACTCAAAGGCCAGCTGTGAAGTTCAGAACAACAGAAAAGACACAGAACAAAATACTTTGTGACTGATTCTAGTGCTTGTTATTTTTTAACTGGACAAACATTCTTCTATTATTCTTTCAAGGCTGCAAACTGATTTCCCATTGAGCAAAGTGTTGTTTCTATTAGTTTTGGAATAAGGATGGATCATGAGTGTCAGTCTGGCTGTCAGACTGAAGATGAGGCACTTTTTCCTGTTTCCACCATGGGGATGTCCGCAAGGAATGGAAAAAAAAGGAAGCATGCACGAATACACTTGATTATTTCTATATGTTAAGCAATATGGGTACCTGATACAATATACAGTATGA
This sequence comes from Staurois parvus, assembly GCF_062004578.1. Classification (NCBI taxonomy): domain Eukaryota; kingdom Metazoa; phylum Chordata; class Amphibia; order Anura; family Ranidae; genus Staurois; species Staurois parvus. Next base: position 13,970,521 of record NW_028317951.1, on the reverse strand, counting down.
AACACCATGCCATATGGCTTTATTAAAGTATATGTGAACCCTTACCTTGTAAAACAATCCATTCAGTTCAAATTAGAAATGAAAGGCAAAACATTGTGCATATACAGTATATAAAAAAGTTCTAAATATCTTTTTTTTACTTTTTCTACTGGTGATTGCATCATTTATATTCTCAGCTGAATAAGGGGCTTAGAGAGCTGGGGTGGAGATAACAGTAGTACACTGATCATCCTGGTGAATGGATGTGCAGGGGGGGAAGGTCAGCACAAGTCTGACTATTGGTGGACAGGCAGGCTGCACGCTCAGCACAGCCAAAAAACTGACCATGCTGGGATGAATGTGCTCTAATGTCTAACGTGGTTGGTTTGAAATAAGAAAGCAGGGGGGCTGACAGGAACAACAGGGATTTCACATAAAGGAAGCAATACAAAGAGAACAGGATACTTTTTAACACAAGTACATGGTACAAAAGACACATATCAGGAATATGAAATGTTAGGGTAACATATTTTTTAATAACTAGTAGCTAGTAATACTTGTTTTATAAGTAAAACATCTAATGCAATCATTGATTATTGGTAATTATTTGTTTTTTATTATTATTATTATTATTATTTTTAAGGATGACTTTTTTTTATTGTGGTTAGATATTCACGAGAAAAGGGATCAGGTAAATGTAAAGTCTTATCAGTCTGTGGTTATGATTTAAAAATATTGTTTCTATGTATAAATTGTAATTATATATGTACATGGGAGCATCTATATTCACTCATTTTATAGGCAGGATTTGTTTCCTCCTGACCTTTTTATCTCGCTGCTAAGATCTGGCTAAGGCTAGCCATACATTAATCAATTTTTTTAACACAACCAGGGGGTTGAATGAAAAAAAAAATGATTAGATTCCCCCATTCAATGTGGATGGGGGAATCCCTCCTGCTGTGCTATTGTATTCTGCCAGCGGGGAGCCTTCACCAAAAGCAGAATCCAATGACCAGTGTTGCCTGCATTAATCATTTGGGAAAACTCCAAGAGACTCATAGTACACAAGTCGATCAATAGATTGATTTGTGTACAACCATTCATGGATTCATGGATTGACATTTGGCCAGTCCAGCAGGTACTGGTGGAATTTTGATCCATTTATGGCCAGCTAAAGTCTAAAGAAGGTAAACTCCAGTTAGCTCAGACACTCACAATACATCTGGTACATAGAGACAATGGGGTCTATTTACTGTAGCTAGAGAGTGCAAAATCTGGTGCAGTTCTGCACAGAAACCTGTCAGCTTCCTGGTTTTATTGTCAAAGTTTAACTGAACAAGCTGAAGTTAGAAGCTGATTGACTTTCATGCACAGCTGCACCAGAAGTGCACCAATTTTTGTAAATCCCCCAAATGTCAACTTTGCAAAAAAAGTGATATGGTGGTGCTCAGAGGAGAATTTTTTTTTCTTAGCAACAAAGGTTTTTTTTTTCATTGAAGCATACAGTAACACATAACACTACCCTGTTGATTTATGTGATGTTTTATTTTAAGTAATCATCTATGGCAGGGCTTATATTGAGATACACTTTTCTTAAAATAGAACTGCGACCATGCTATGGACATTGAAATTCTTAAAAATCAGTAACCGAGCCTTCAAACAAGCCATCACTGACCTTTGTAGTTGCAGACACTATACCAGGGAATTTGCTTAAAAGCTTGGTGAACATTTTGAAATTTCACTTCGCAAAGACTACCCAATCACACGCAAGAAAAATTATCATGAACATGATTGAAAGCTCTGCTCTGCTCTCTTCATAAACTAAGCTCTGGCAAAAATTCCCTTGCAAAATGCAACTTTTTGAAAAGTGAACAGCCTATCTGCCTTTAGTAAATTAACTTTACTATTCCATTGTAGGAATGAGTTTTTCTCAACTCCAGTGGTAAAGTACCCCTAAGATATCAGGATTTCAGGATTTCCTTCATTGGGAAACAGTTGAGTGATATTGATTCAATCACTCATGCAATTTGAAGGAAATTCTGAAAACAAGTTCTGATTTTAAGGACTGGTTTTGAGAAACATCAAAAGCATCAGAATAAATATCTAACTTGGTGATCTACAAGTGTTAATATATTACAAACAATTCAAGTAGTGGGTCTCTAAAAGGGCTATATTAATCAACTGCAGTGTTATAAAAGACTGTATGCACTGGTATATGATGACTGTATATATACCAATGCTGTTGTCAGTAGCCATTTTATCATCCATTTTACTGTAGCACCTATGTGCTGCTATAGTCATCTGGTACCAGTTGGGAGAAAGGTATTATGACTGTTGAATAAAAAAATGAACAAGTAAATATAGTTTTACTGTTGATATCAAAGTAAGGGAAGGTATATCCCCTTTAGTGGATAGCCTAGTCCTGTGATTCAGACAGCAGATAGTCAAGGTCCTGTGTGCTAAATTTAGAATTAGGCCAATTAGCACTGTGCAGATAGATAGTTCAAGAGAGGTAGATATACATTTTCCTTTTCTTGTCCATTTTTTTAAGTTACTAATAATTACTAACTAAATGTAATTTGCAGAAATCTGTTAACAGCATAGCATCTTGGAACATCATAATGCCATTCTATTGAGAGGAAATGCTTTTTGGTTCAATGTTATATTATGTAGGACAATGGTATTTTTGCAATATTAACATATAACTATAAAGGACATATGCCATCCAATCTCTAAAACTGGTTGCTGAGAGTTTCCTCTTAGTACTACTCTTATTTATTTATTACAGGTAATTATATAGCGCTGTCGGTTTATGTTATGCAGTGCTTTTCATATATATTGTGCATTCACATCATTCCCTATCCTTCATGGATCATTATCACGGATAATGTGTAAGGTAAAGTCTACGGGCTTGGAAAAATCTGTATTAAAATGGATAGAAAACTGACTGAAAGATTCAAAGAGTAGTAGTTAATGATTCATACTCTGAATGGTCTAGGGTTGTTAGTGGTGTACCCCAAGGTTCAGTGTTGGGACCCTTACTTTTTAATATATTTATAAATGATATAGGGTCTGGGATTAAAAATCCCATTTCAGTCTTTGCAGATGACACCAAGCTGTGCAGTGGAATAACGTCCTTACAGAATGTCTCCAATTTACAAGCCGACCTCAATGCACTGTTTAATTGGGCAACTATGTGGCAAATGAGGTTTAATGTTGATAAATGTAAGGTTATGCACTTGGGGGCTAAGAATATGCATGCATCATACATACTAGGGGGGGTACAATTGGTGGAATCAATGGTTGAGAAGGATCTGGGAGTTCTGGTAGATCATAAGCTTAATAATGACATGCAATGCCAAGCTGTGGTTTCTAAAGCGAGCAAAATCCTCTCTTGTATTAACCTCCCTGGCGGTATTCCCGAGTGTAGCTCGGGGTAAAATGTCATTACCAAAAGCGGTAACCCTGAGCTACACTCGGGCTTACCATGCGGCGCTGCATAGGGATTCCCTGCAGAGCTTACCTTGTCCTTCGCTCCCGTGATGTGTCCCCTGCAGCGTCCCCGGCCATCTCCTCCGGCTGATGCCGGCTTCCGGCTTCTGTGTTCCGGTCCCTGTGACGTCGGGACGTACGGGCGCCGCCGGCGGCTGGAAATTTGAAAATTTTAAAAGATGTCATTTTTTTCCAAACAAATTTTACATAGTAAAACATTGCTGTTTCAACCCATTTCACATACATTTTGTCCCTAGTGCTTTGTCCTGTGCCGTGCCTGCATTTTGTCTGTTCTTTCTGCCTGGAAACTGAGAAAAGTCCATGGCGTCCAAAAAGTGTCCCTTTAGGTCAAAAGCGGGTTTAGATCAGCTAGAGAACAGCGATAGTAAATCAGAACCACTTGCAGAATTGAGTGATAATGATTCGTGGGGAAATTCGTCATCAGACACTGAAAACGATTTTGCGACTTTGCTCAGCAATGTGCAAACTTGGCTCTCTATTTCAAATTTCTGTGTTTTTGGTTTGATTATATTATTGAATTAAATGTAATATTATTATTTATGATTATTTATTAAATTACAATTTATGATTTCGTGTTTCAAATTTTATCATACCCAGGATGTTTAATAGACTCTTGTTCGGACAGATTTCAGTGAGTTATTCCTAAAAATTACAGCCTACAATAAAACACTACATATTTCCATGCAAAATAATGGTACCGCTTTCAGCACCAAAAATCTGAAATAATCATACCGCTAGGGAGGTTAAAAGAGGTATAGACTCCAGAGAGAGAGAGATATCATTTTACCCCTGTACAAATCATTAGTAAGACCTCATCTGGAATATGCAGTTCAGTTTTGGGCACCAATTCACCAGAAGAATGTTGGGGAACTGGAGAAAAAGTACAGAGAAGAGCAACCAAACTGATAAGAGGCATGGAGGAGCTCAGTTATGAGGAAAGATTAGAGCAGGGGTGGGCAAACTTTTTGACTTGAGGGCCGCAATGGGTTCATATATTGGACCCGGGGGCCGGACCAAGAGTAGATGAATGATGTGTATGTGGCATCCATAGTAAGTATAGTAATATTCCCCCATAGTAAGCATAGTAATTAATCCCCCATATAGTAATTCATCCCCCATAGTAATTCATCCCCCATATAGTAATTAATCCCCCATATAGTAATTCATCCCCCATATAGTAATTCATCCCCCATATAGTAATTCATCCCCCATAGTAATTCATCCCCCATATAGTAATTCGTCCCCCATATAGTAATTCATCCCCCATATAGTAATTCATCCCCCATAGTAATTCATCCCCCATATAGTATTTCATCCCCCATATAGTAATTCATCCCCCATAGTAATTCATCCCCCATATAGTAATTCATCCCTCATAGTAATTCATCCCCCATATAGTAATTCATCCCCCATAGTAATTCATCCCCCATATAGTAATTCATCCCCCATATAGTAATTCATCCCCCATAGTAATTCATCCCCCATATAGTATTTCATCCCCCATATAGTAATTCATCCCCCATAGTAATTCATCCCCCATATAGTAATTCATCGCCCATAGTAATTCATCCCCCATATAGTAATTCATCCCCCATAGTAATTCATCCCCCATATAGTAATTCATCCCCCATATAGTAATTCATCCCCCATAGTAATTCATCCCCCATATAGTAATTCATCCCCCATAGTAATTCATCCCCCATATAGTAATTCATCCCCCATATAGTAATTCATCCCCCATAGTAATTCATCCCCCATAGTAATTCATCCCCCATAGTAATTCATCCCCCATAGTAATTAATCCCCCATATAGTAATTCATCCCCCATATAGTAATTCATCCCCCATAGTAATTCATCCCCCATATAGTAATTCATCCCCCATAGTAATTCATCCCCCATATAGTAATTCATCCCCCATAGTAATTCATCCCCCATATAGTAATTCATCCCCCATATAGTAATTCATCCCCCATAGTAATTCATCCCCCATATAGTAATTCATCCCCCATAGTAATTCATCCCCCATATAGTAATTCATCCCCCATATAGTAATTCATCCCCCATAGTAATTCATCCCCCATATAGTAATTCATCCCCCATATAGTAATTCATCCCCCCATAGTAATTCATCCCCCATATAGTAATTCATCCCCCATATTAAGTCCCCAAGTCCTCCCTGTGTCAATTCACTTACCTTTGCTCCGCGCGTTCCTCTCGCCGTGTCCCGCGCCGTTCCAGTGTAGCATGAAAATCTGTCTCCTATGAGGATCTGGCCCCCTCGACGTAACTGAGCATGTGCCAGTTTCAGGCATTAGCAGCCGATCGGCGATCTCCGGCACATGCGCAGATACGTCGAGGGGGACAGATCCTCATAGGAGACAGATTTTCTACACCGGTCTTCAGGGTGGGCTGTGAGAGCCTAGCTCCGCGGGCCGGATTAAAAGGTCCGCCGGGCCATATACGGCCCGCGGGCCGTAGTTTGCCCATTGCTGGATTAGAGGAACTGAATTTATTCTCTATTCAGAAGAGGAGATTAAGGGGGAAAATGATCAACATGTATAAATACATCAGTGGTTCATATAGTGAACTCGATGTAGAGTTATTCACCCTGAGGTCATCACAGAGGACAAGGGGGCACTCTTTACGTCTGGAGGAAAAGAAATTTAATCTCCAAACACGGAAAGGTTTCTTCACAGAAAAAGCTGTGAAAATGTGGAATAGACTCCCTCAAGAGTTGGGTCTGGCCAGCTCAGTGGATTGCTTTAAAAAAGACCTGGATTGTTTCTTAGATACACAGAATATAACTGGATACTAACATTTATAGGTAAAGTTGATCCAGAGAATATCCGATGCCTCTTGGGGGATCAGGAAGGAATTTTTTTCCCCTGCAAATTGGATCATACTGTGCTGAGATTTTTTTTGCCTTCCTTTTGGACAGGGGCGGACTGACAACTCATGGGCAATAGGGGATCATGGGGCCCCTGTGTCCTTGCCCAAACTCAAAAAAGCCTATGAAAAAGGTACCAGGGGCATCTCATGGGGCCCCTACTGACCTTGGGCCCTCGGGTAGTGTCCGAGTTTCCAAATGATCAGTCTGCCCCTGCTTTTGGATCAACTGTGGTTATAGGATTATAACTTTTTTTTTTGTAATGGTTGAACTGGATGGACTAACTATGTAAATCTAAGGTCCCTAACTCACATTCATACACATACTAGGTCCAATTTAGACAGAAGCTAATGTCTTTGGAGTGTGGGAGGAAACTGAAGTACCTGGTGGAAACCCATGCAGGCACAGGGAGAACGTGCAGACTCCAGGCAGGTAGTGCTGTGGTTGGGATTGTTAAAAATATGTTATAAAATGAAGACCCAAGAGTTGCAAATCTAGCCCTGACACTGAACACAAGTTCATAGTTTTCCTCCAATATGATTATAGCTCAACTATAATTTGAGCAAGGCCATTCTGTAGGGCATGTGCATCATGTCCTCTGCATTTAAGTCATTAAACTTTGTGTGACCATCTCAGATTTCTGCCCATTTAGAAGAAAAGTTCCTGCCATTCCATGATTGTACCCATCATCCTGTATTCTAACATTGTTTTGATGTCTCCCCATGATCCTGACATGACTTTAGTTTTATGAGTTCATCATCATAAGCTAGGCTGTGGTTCAGAACAGGGATGTCTGAGTCGTGTAATCAAATCCTTGAGTGTTCTCTTCCCTTTGCAACAACAAAACCTCTATATAATACCCACCAATCAGCCCAAGCTGGCTTACGGTCTGATTGTCTGGCTGCCGTCCAATACATTTCTAGACTGATAAGTATCTGCAAAGTGATAAGATGTGTAGTGACCTCAGAACAGTTTGTGAAACCTATCTTCCATATTAATTCCTGTGCATGCCTCCTCCTGTTATTCCATAAGGGAACACAGACAGATAACATCCTTGTGACGTGACCCTGACCTTCATCAACCTTTGTTAAGTCTTCATCTGAAGTCAGTCCTAATGTTTGTAAACAGGATGTAATTAAGGCTGGGAACTGACAAGGCCTGACAGTAAGACAATGTAGAGCTGGCAGAAAATAGTCTGTCAGATGTCAGCTTTCATTGTGTTTTAAGTGCCTTCATAATAATTAGTGCGCACTGTATGAAGGAAGTTCACTCAGCTTGGATTAATCTGTCACGGTGTGGAGGCCATCCCAGTGAGTGCAAGTGTTTCCTCTGATAAACCTAGGAACAAGTCTGAGAAAAAAACAACAAGAGCCAAGAAAGAGCCGTGAAAGCTGAGACTACGCTGACAGGTGTTGACTGAAAATTAGTAACGGGAAATAGAAGGGGAAGAAAAGGCTTCTTCTAAGATGGCTTTATCTTGACGTGAATGTAAAAAGGTCACAGAGTTATCTCCATGTGTTACTGCCTTAACAAACTGATGTGCTGCTTTACATGACAGAAATGAATGAGAGATGATAAGTTCGTAAAACTGTCTGGTGATAAACACATTGTTCAGTTACCCTTACCTTGGTGTGTGGGGGCTACAGCTTGTCTGGATTATAGAAACACCACTTCTGACAGCAGATAAGCAATGTTCTGACAACAGATAATCTCTTCTTACTTTCCTGCTACTACTGTGTATACTACACTGTAATATATATATATATATATATATATATATATATATATATACACACTGACCAACCACTTTATTAGGCACACCTTGCTAGTACCGGGTTGGACCCCTTTTTGCCTTCAGAATTGCCTTAATTCTTCATCGCTTAGATTCATCAAGGTTTTGGAAACATTCCTCAGAAATTTTGGTCCATATTGACATGATAGCATCACGCAGTTGCTGAAGATTTGTTGGCTGCACATCCATGATGCAAAACTCCTGTTCCATCGCATCCCAAAGGTGCTCTATTGGATTGAAATCTGGTGACTGTGAAGGCCATTGGAGTACAGTGAACTCATTGTCATGTTCAAGAAATCAGTTTGAGAATATTTGAGCTTTGTAACGTGGTGCAATATCCTGCTGGAAGTAGCCATCAGAAGATGGGTACACTGTAGTCATAAAGGGATGGACATGGTCAGCAACAATACTCAGGCAGGCCGTGGCATTTAAACGATGCTCAGTTGGTACTAAGGGGCCCAAAGTGTGCCAAGAAAATATCCCCCACACCATTACACCACCAGCCTGAATCATTGATATAAGGCAGGATGGATCCTTGCTTTCATGTTGTTTATGCCAAATTCTGACCCTACCATCTGAACGTCACAGATGAAATCGAGACTTATCAGACCAGGCAACGTTTTTCCAGTCTTCTATTGTCCAATTTTGGTGAGCCTGTTGGAATTGCAGCCTCTGTTTCCTGTTCTTAGCTGACAGGAGTGGCACCTGGTGTGGTCTTCTGCTGCTGTAGCCCATCTGCCTCAAGGTTCGACTTTTTGTGCTTTCAGAGATGGAATTCTGCATACCTTGGCTGTAACGAGTGGTTATTTGAGTTACTGTTGCCTTTTTATCACCTCGAACCAGCCTGCCCATTCTCCTCTGACCTCTGACATCAACAAGGCATTTTTCTCCACACAACTGCTGCTCACTAGATATTTTCTTTTTTTTCGGACCATTCACTGTAAATCCTATAGATAGTTGTGCGTGAAAATCCCAGTATATCAGCAGTTTTTGAAATACTCAGACCAGCCCAACTGGCACCAACAACTATGCCACATTCAAAGTCACTTAAATCCCCTTTTGTCCCCATTCTGATGCTCAGTTTGAACTTCAGAAAGTCATCTTCACCATGTCTAGATTCCTTAATGCATTCAGTTACTGCTATGTGATTGGCTGATAAGCAATTTGTGTTACTAACCAATTGAACAGGTGTACCTAATAAAGAGGCTGGTGAGTGTATATATTGTATATAAGTGATGATGAAACACGTAGCTAACATGTGTGAAGCTTCACTTTTGTCATTCACTGTGTGTCCTGCTAGTAATACAGAGTCATATCAGAGTTTACTGAGCTTCAAAGAGGGCAAATTGTTGGTACCCGCTTAGCTGGTACCTCTGTGACTAATGTTATTAATTTATTGGCGTGTCATGAGGTACAGAACCAAAGGTTATGACGGCGTATACAGTTTCCGGGAAAACATTGTCTGATAAGCATAAGCATGGTCGGCATTTATCTATCTATCTGTCAACTTACCGAAAGAGATAATAGGACATCGAACTGGATTGTGACCTGGATCTTCATGGGGCTGAAATTGAGCTCTGCAGTCACTTTTTCAGCAGTTGTTTTCTTATTCTGGGTCACAATCCTGCTCAATGTAATTTTGACTCTTTTGGTCACGTTCCTCCATCCCAAACTCTCTCATCCATGTCTTTATGGACCTTGCTTTGTGCACAGGTGCACAATCATGTTGGAACAGGAAAGGACCATTTCCAAACTGTTCCCACAAGGTTGGGAGCATGAAATTGTCCAAAATGTCTTAGTCTTAGTATGCTGACTGCTTAAAGAGTTCCTTCACTGGAACTAAGGGGTCAAGCCCAACACCTGAAAAACAACCCCAGACCATAACCCCCCCCCCCAAACTTTACACTCGGTACAATGCAGTCAAGCAAGTACTATTCTCCTGGCAACCACCAAACCCAGACATGTCCATCGGACTGCCACACCGAGAAGCGTGATTCGTCACTCCAGAGAACACGTCTCCACTGCTCTAGAGATCAGTGGCGGTGTGCTTTACACCACTGCATCTGCCGCTTGATTTTCTACATCCGTGGCCATGGAGGTGATTGGAACACCTGAATCCAATGATTTGGAGGGATGTCCCAATACTTTTGGCAATATAGTGTATGTAATACCTATCACTAAGATTTGTTCACTGCAATCATTTAATTGTTTTGACAATTGCCTTATAATTCTCCATTAATTCTTATCACTGCTGGTCTTATGCAACCTCTTTGCAGCAGCTTCTTATCTACATTCATTTAGTGATAGCTGCGTGGCATGTCTCAGGTTGGTTTTCTGATGGTGACAATAACCATGCCTGTACAATGTCTGTTGAAATAACCACTTGTATCTCTATTAGAAGCCTATGTGGCAGGGTGAGAATAGGCCAGAGCACAACTGGGGGACTGAGACAATACATTTCATTCTATAAGAGGGAGAGCCTATGCAAAGATTTTAATGGCAGGATCACCAGGTATTATCTTAATAAAAGCTAAAGATTTAAAAGGTTAAAATAATTTTTGAAATTACATCAACTTGTAAAGGTTATATGACATTTTAGTGATTATATTTACATATACAGTATTTTATGAAATATACAAAATACTGTAAACATACCTTTGTCTGTGTAAATAACCCAGATTATTTTGTAAATCTGCTGTTCATTCTCTTGTACTGTTAGCTGTAATTTTTGGTGAGAGGCTGAAAACAGTTTGCACAAATCTAAGTAATTTCTTTAATAGAATATATACATTCAGTATGTACAACGGAGCTGGTAAAACCATATTAACACAAAAAACGCTTTCTGTACATTGTTCATATTTTTAGACTGTTCTGTATTAAAATACCTTTGATTAAGTAAACCCTACATAGAAAAGGCCTTGACTTTGCTGTGAGAGCAAGCTGTGCATGCAGTAACTAATTTAGGGCCTATTTGATCACCACTGCCTAAAGCAAGGCTCATGGCCATAAACACTGAGCTAACATGTAATTCCTATAAGGAACCATCTGCTACAGTCCTTCTGTCCGCAGTTCTGATACAATGAGACTCGTTGATACTGCTTTGATGCTTTGTGCCTATAGGCCTGCAGCATTGGAACATCATTGGAACAATATTTACTTGTACTTTTTGCCACTGCACAATTATTGCTTTGTAATTTCTCATAAAATTGTTGGCGACAATGCCACGGACTCTTTTATAGACTTTATGAGGGGGATTTAATAAAGTTGGAGCACTCAGAATTTGGTGCAGCTGTGCATGATAGCCAATCGGCTTCTAACTTCAGCTTGTGCATTTAAACTTTGACAATAAAACCTGGAAGTTGGTTGTATATGCAGTTACAGTTTATACGGTTTATATGCAGAGCTGCACCACATTTTGCACTCTCCAGCCTTAGTAAATAACCTCTTTTTTGCAGTCATATTTGAGAAAATCCAATTTTATGTTTCTTATGTATTTTCATTCACACTGCATCCCTAAAAGTTTAAAAACATTCTTGCTTTTCTAGGTGTTTCTTTGGAGCAGGACATGGGCAGACTGCAAGTTTGAAACAGTTTGAAATGAGAGGAAATTCAGTCTGTCCCCACTGGCAAGGAGGGACTCACTGAATTTTTCTTCATTACCATACAATACAGAAGGCCGGCTTCTAGATTTTATTTACCTTTTGTTAGAACAGACTGTGTTCAAATCTTGTTTACAACTGATAATGTAGATCTGCCAGCACAGTACAGACAAGATAAATTATGATAAACAAATCAAATTTTAAAAGGTCTTCCCCTTCCATTCATAGATCATGGTTCATTAATAGAGTCTGTAGTACATCTTCTATGAATGGAGGATCAGGGCGGAAAGGGTGGGCACAATTGGACAATCTTGATGAGTGGCTGTCAGTTTAATTAACCCCTGCCACAGAAAAAACATTATGGCAGTGGGGAAGGGGGGGGGGGGCTGTCAGCCAAATCAGGAGCCAAAAGTGTATGGCCCCATTCACACATGCAAATGGAGCTGTTAAACAGAGATTATTGCCTCCGGGGCCAATAATTTGCAGGTAATCACTCCATAAGCAATTACATGCAAGCAGCCGTGTTTAGCTGTGGAAGCTGTCAGCCTCCCATTGCTTTCAATGGGTCTTCCACTGAGAATCCCCTCGCTGGATCACCCGAATGTAATCACTAATGGACCTATTTACAAGTGTGAATAGGGCCTATGTCTGGGTTTTTGCAAATGCAGAAAAATAAGTTGATATTTCCAGAAATCCAATGAAATCCTAACTATCTGTACTCAGTGATTCTGCTACACTATTATCAGCCCTATCATTGGCAATGCTAACTGGGGCACCTGAGGCACATGTCCTGCATCTTTTGCAGAGTCACCCTAGGTCCCAACATAGCGACACACACTTTTTTGCTGCCAACTCATCACAGCCTAGGTAGACATCCTACAACCCTCTCTATTCTCTAATTTGCACCGTTACATGACACAGCCAAGGGGAGGACTTCCCTTCACTGAGCACCGTAGCTGTATATGCAGGAATGAAGGGAAGGGGAAGATATGGACTAGGGGGATTTGGGGAGAGAAGAGGTCTGTACTGGGCAGGGATGTTGACTTGGGGGTATTTGTACTGGAGGAAGGGGGTAATTTTTGTTTTTACACTGGCCTGTGTGTTACATATTCCTGACCTCTATGTGTAATGCACATCTACACTGCGCATTATGTGCTCCTGATCCCTGCACCCTGTGCAATATGCACTCCTGACCCTTGCACTCTGTGTATTTTACCTTCTGAATCCTGCTTTTTGTGTATTACCCACCCCTGACCCTACACTCTGTTTATTATGGACTTCTGAGCCCTGCACTCTGAGCTTTGTGCTGCACCCTTTGCATAATGCACTCCTGACCTCTGCACTGTGCACATAACGGAATCCATAATCTTGAACTCTGTGTGTTACGTACTCCTGACTCCAGTGCTATATATTATGGTAAATATTTCATACTCCTGACCCCTTCACAATTGTACAGTTACTTCCTCAGCTTACTCTGATTTCACTTCTCACAGTGTGTATTAAAAAGCTGCAGTCAATTAGAGCCTGCCTCATGTGCAGGCTGGAAGACATCCAACATCATCTAACCATTTCTTCTCCATCCCGACTGCCCCTGGTACACCTGTTTCATTGACTGGTTTTCAGTTTTTCTAAAACACTAAGGCTCAGCATCTCATCTGCATGCACATACAGATTTTAATAGCTCTTTGCAAAAACCAGCCCACTGCTTGCATTAGGGTAGGATGTGTGCAGAAAAGTATATCTAATCAAGAAGTTTCATTTTTGAATCATAATTCCTTTAAGCCCCTCCTACTGTACAATTGGACCACACACATCATTTGGTGTGTTGGCTCATTCCTGTCCTCTGGGTGCTAAAAATTAAAAATCCTAGCAAGACACCTTAGGACCAAGACAAGGGAGAGGGTCATCTGCCAATAGTGCAGTGTTTTCATTTGGGGAGGCTGCACAGCATGGCAGGCTGCACCCTTCTCATTACATGTGTGTACTGAACCAGTACCAGCACTATCACTGCTTCTAACTACATGTGATACGAAATTATGTTGGTTCTACTACAAATGTCTTTAAAATGTGTGGCTGCTGGCGTTTTGATATACCCAAACCTAAAATTTTATAATATTGTGAAATGATGCAGTGCTAGTGAATATAACAAAAGACATACAAATAAATAAATAAACAGTGTTCAATGTGCCAAATGTTAAGTCTCTCTTAAATCAAAGTCCATATATACTCAGATTAAAAAGATCTTCCACCATCCAGTAGATCCTTATAGTGTAGTGAAAAACAGAAAGTGCCACCACCTTAATCTAATGCACACTCACCAGACCATAAGCTGACACAGCTGTAATAAGTACAGCAGACACAGCATGTTTCTTAGGCACAATTCCTCCCCAGATGTATTCACTTCCACTCTGGAATCATTCTTCTTAGACAGCAGCAAAAGGTAACTCCCACTGGAACAGATAGAGCTCACCAAGAAGCTAACAGAAAGCTAGTGATAATGTAGTGGTTTAAATAAAGGTTTATTGTAGAAAAGAGATTCAGACTCAGAGACTCACTACAGACCCAGAATCATGCAGCATTGTGATGTCAGCACTCTGCCCCAACTAGTTTCGTCTAAAGGGAAATTCTCAAGTATTTGTGCCTGAGAAATATGCTGTGTCTGCTGTACTTATTATAGCTTATGGTCTGGTGAGTGTTCATTCGATTAAGGTGGTGACACAGTGTTTTTGTTACACTACAAGGATCTACTGGATGGTGTAAAATCTTTTTACCTGAGTACATATGGAATTTGATTTAAGAGTGACTTCACATTTGGCACATTGTACACTGTCTATTTATTTGTATGTTTTTGTTATATTCACTGGTGCTGGATCATTTCACTATATGGCAAATATACACTCACCAGACACTTTATTAGGTACACCTTGCTAGTGCCAAGAAAATATCCCCCACACCATTACACCACCACCCCTAGCCTGCCTTGTTGATGGCAAGGCAGGATGGATCCATGCTTTCATGATGTTTATGCCAAATTCTGACTCTATCATCTAAATGCAACCAGTCTGCCCATTCTCCTCTGACCTCTGATATCAACAAGGCATTCTTGTCAACACAACTGTCGCTCACTGGATATTTTCTCTTTTTCGTACCATTCTCTGTAAACCCTAGAGATGCTTGTGTGAAAATCCCAGTAGATCAGCAGTTTGTGAAATACTAAGACCAGCCTGTCTGGCACCAGCACCCATACCATGTTCAGTGTCACTTAAATCCCCTTTCTTCCCCATCCTGATGCTCGGTTTGAACTTCAGAAAGTCATCTTCACCACATCTAGATGCCTAAATGCATTGATTTGCTGCCATGTGATTGGCTACTTGTGCTACCAAGCAACTGAACAGGAGTACCTAATAAAGTGACCGGTGAGTGTATGTATACACTCAGGGCCAGGATGAGGGTGGAGGCAGTGTGGCATCTTCACCTGAGCACTAGATGATCTTATACCAGCAAAGACACTCCTGAGATCTGTCCTTTTTGTTATGGAGATGTGTAGAGGGTGAGATGTTTTGTAGTCCAATTAAAGTGAGAGCAGCTTAGGGTGACGATGCTGCATTTCCACAATGCACTGGCAGAGTGTTGTTACTCATAGGACAGTGTGTTACTAGCCAATTAAAACAGGAAAAAGCAACAAGAACAAGAAATCTAAATCAGGTACCACATTGAAGTACTGGTAACCTGCAATATTTTTAACAATTTTGTTGTTGGGTTTAGATATATTTTAAATGTACCTTTCCCCATTCTTCCTATCGGTTGTCACTGTATTTGTATTTACTTGACTTAAAATGTAACTTCACCAATTTTCGATGGGATGAGGAAGGGTTAGAACCTCTGCCGTTTTTTTTTTCAAATTGATGTCCTCCTCATATTCTACCTCATGTGATAATAGTTATAAGAAAATTATGTAAGAGGAAATCTACCAAAAATGGACACTTTTTTTATTTGTAGCGTGGAGAATTTTTTTTATCCTGTGATATTAAACACATGTGAAATGCAAATGCAGTTTCATTCATCTCTACGGCAAATCCATTTTTTAAAATGGCAACAAAGATGCATGACCGGCAACTAGCAATTTTAGACAGGGCATCAGCACTAGCATTCTACATATTTATCTTGCTACATGTTTCATTTAGAGCGTATCTAAAGTCTAAACTGTTATTTTTTATTTTGAATACAATGGAAATGTTAGAACCTCTGTCGGGTTTTTATTGCTGTCTATAGCTTCACTCCACTTTGTTCATCTTGGTCATCATTGGTACTGAGATTGAAATGAAGGAAACTCAGAATTTTCAGGTTTTAACTAGAAGACAAGGGAAGTCATCCAATGGGAACACCTGTTTCTGTGAAGAGTGTCTAAGAGGAAAGTTCCCTCACTTTCTGTTTTGTCTATAAGGCAGTAAGTAAAGGGAGATCTCCCAAAGTAGACACAGAAGCCAAAAGAAAAAAAACTGACAGGGATAACCATTCCATCTGAAATAGATAGAAGACGGTTTACTTTAAAGTGATTAGAAACTCTAAAATATTTTTCTAAAATAACAAACATGTTATACTTACCTGCTCTGGGCAATTGGTTTGCACAAAGCGGCCCTGAACCTCTTCTTCTGGGGTCCCCACCGGTGCTCTTCGCTACTCCTCTTCATGCTCCACCACATAAAACTGATTCCTATGCAGGTATGCTACCCAAGTTGGGCTGCCTGTGTCCATAGATAAACACAGTGTGGTTCAACCCCGCCCCCTGCTCTCTGCTTACAGGGTTTGATTGACAGTAACAGGAATCAATGGCTCCCACTGTTGCCTCTCTGTCCTGTAAATGTAAGCAGAGCATCACTACACATGAGCACTGAGTGAGGTGAGGTAAATATTTGGGGGAGGACATACAAGTATTGGGACATTTTTTACCATTCTGCAGGGAATGCATTAAGGTAAAAATGTCATGCCTTTATAACCACTTTAACTTCCCCAAAGGGGTATGAAAGGACCTTACTGGTGTAAAAAGGGGATTTTTTTTTTTTATAAAGGAACAACTCTTTAACTATTGTAAGAAATACTTTTGTTCTCTATATGTTTTTTTTTTTTTACCTGGTTAAATGAAAGCCATGAAGCTGACTTTTCAATGTAACAGGCATGAAACCAATGTCAGTAACAACAGCATCCCAATAAAAAAAACGGCTTATCCTGACAGTAGATATTTGTGACTTTATAATGAAATCAGAGGATATGAACATAGAAGAAAAAAGAAATTGGTTCTCTTATAATGAATTCACTTCGACTGCATGAAATATGAACATTAATTAAATGCTCAGTCTGTGGCCCTTCCACACTTTAAAGCGCTCTTAAAAAAAAAAAAAAAGTGCTCACCTCAGACAGGCCAATTACCCGAGAATGATGAAGTCAAGAGGAAAGTAGCTAAATTTCTTTACTTGAGTGATCACAACCACAAGCCAGTGATTAGTCCCAACTGCACCAGCGGGGATGTGATGGGGACAACTCACTTTGGAAGACTTCAAATAGTCATTTCCTTGGTTAAAATAAAATCTGACTGTACTAAATAGACAGTTTTTAATCTCAATTGGACATCTGAAGATTTCTCAAGCTGGTGTTGGCTGCCGCAGAAACATTTTTTTTGCTTTGTTGATTAAACCAGTGGTCTCTGCTACTGCTTATCGGCCTGCGACGAGCTGTTCTTTTTAATTAAAAGTGAGCCACCACAAGAGAGCAATTAACAGCTAGTAATTACTGTGCTCTTCAGAACTGCTACATTTTGCCTTTCATTCCAATTATATAATGGACAAGTGGCTTTTTGATCTTCAAATTAGTGAGCTCTTGTACTATTTGTTTTGAGGCAGATTTGGAAGGTTAATGATGGCCTGTGGTGGCAGTTTTTCTCCTGGTGACTGATGTAAAAGCAGGAAAACAGAAATAGTCCATCCAAAATGCAAATTGTACCTTTATGATAATGAAGAGGTGATTCACAGGCACTATATCATGCAGGTTTACAGTAAAAAAAAATATGTAGTTTTGGTTTTTGCGACTGATAAGAGCAGTGCAAACTTAGTTTACATTGGGTGTTGTTTAATTAATCACAAAACAATCAATTGATTTCATTGCTTCTGGTAAAATAGACAGAAATGTCTTTACACATGTCAATCAGTTCTCAAATACATAAAAAGGCAGCACACTTACATGGGACCCAATGAATAAAAGGGGCCCACTGCTTATTTGAAAATTGTAACATGCCTCACAGTTGTCCTAATCTGAAGATGCAAGAAATGTCTGGGATAGCTAAAATAGGCTTTGCTTCAGCCCAAGTAAATCTGTTTTACTGGATGACAGCTACATTTTAATGTTGCTAAGATTACCACTAGCTCAGTTTTATTATTATCGTAACAGTGTTGTGGGTATGCTGTAATGATCTGACGGATATGCTTCATCTCTCTACAGAGGCACCTCTACTGAATCTAATAGTGGAGGAAAGCCTTATGTTATAAACAACAATTTTATGAGATAGCAGAGACTGTTCACATAGTGGCTCATTTTCTTTTTCAGCCAGTGGGAAATTCTACTAATAAATCTTTGTATTATGTGAGAAGTTCCTTGACCCATTGGTCTTGGGTGGAAAATTGGTCAGTTTGGATGCATTTGTTCATTTCCAATAGTTTTGATAAGTATTTCAAAGAAAGTACAGACCTCCAACATTTGCACAAATGACAAACCATGAACACATAGAGGAAGATGAAAGAAAGAGCGCACAAACCTTGCGCATTACCTCAATAAATAGTGACTAATTTTATTAATAAGGAAATATACTCACAAACGTGATGGTATAACAGGCTTAAGTAACCATAATCCAAACAGGGTTACAGGTAAATCAAAAAGGGGGGGATGAAGGCTAACGCGTTTCAAAGGGTGCCTTCTTCATCAGAGCTGGGTTGAGCAGATAGAGACTTCAGTATGGCGGAGTTCCCATGGCAAGCAGATATTCAGCCACTGAGTGTCAGTATTACAGCAGTTCCTGTTTGATCTGAGTATTTGAGCACAGGAGATAATGGATCTTTGGTGACTGCTTTCGGTTTGGGGCTCCAGAAACCATGAACACATGCCAGAGTGCAATGCATTACAAAAAAGCGAAACAGCATAGTTCCCAGTTAGTACAGTATTCTCAGTACACAACTTGGAATGTATACATATTTTAACAATGATGTGTTTCAAACACTAACATTATTCCAGTTCACCCCACCCAGGGTAGTGCAAAAGAGAGAGTGTATTAGAATTACACAATGATATTGCTATAATATTTCTTCCCACACTCCGTAGAGTTGGTGGGTAAAGGGTAGAGTGCAGATAAATGACTAGTGTTAATACATAAGCCAGGCCTTACCAAACTTGGGTATAGCCCATATCCATCAGATACTATACTTTAACTCATAATTGGTGGCCCAATGGCCATATAAAGAAAACAGTTAAAAAAGAAAGAGAAAAAATAAAGGGAAAAAGGAACCAAAAAGAAAGAAGCGGCGAAGTAGGAAGTGTGCCCTATCCAGTTCAAATCAAGTCCCCATATATGTCTTGGTTGAATTTTTTCATCCAATCATCATTTTATTTTTAATTGAGCCAGTGCCAAGGAGCTCCTCTTGGTTTCTCTTGGAAACATTTTGTAAGAGGAGAGGGAAAATAGGGAAGCGATAGGCTCCTGTGGCTGCCAGTCAATTAGCAGGGAGCAGGGTGTGACTTGCCAGGCGCTCTGTGTTTGCATGGAAGCACACAGGCCTGGCTGGAAGCATGCATATATGGAAGTCTCCTTACTAGCTGGCTAGCTAAAGGAGACAATCGCAAACTGTAGAGGTTGTAGCTTTGTAACGGTGATTATAGACAATTTGATTTATATAGAGGTGCCGTTTCAATCCCGAGGGAATATTTGAAGGCAACTTTTTTTTTCCATTTTGTAACTATCATACAGCTTTTCTCTATCTCTGTTGGGTACTTTGACTACCCTTTCACTGTCCCAGTGCACTGTACCAGAGCAATACGCATCCAGGTTAGGTACTATTGGGCCTCTTTGGATTTATGTTAGTTCCTCCATGATACCCTAAAAGCTCAAATTTAAAAGTGCTAGTAGAAATACTGTACTTCTTTAAGAACTGAAGCATTGTTTTAGTCAACAGTCAAACTAATATAACTGACCTTTTGCAGCTGTATTTGTGATTGAAATTTGGTTAAAACTAACTTTCTTGTAGAGTTTCTGTTATTTTAATCCATCCCCACTAAATGCCATCAAAGTTCAATGGAAAGACAATCTTTATGTACTGTATGCATACAAAATATTATATTGGAGCACATATTCTCAACTCTATTTCATTAATATTATTATTATTGTTATTATTATTATTGTGCTTATGTGTTTTCATTCTTTACAAAAAATGTAAATCACAAAAACAGATTATTCTTTAAATAATGATAATTAATAATAAATGATAGTGAATGATATGGCTGCAAAAAATGACTAAATTGAACTAAGCTGAAATTTTCATGATTTCTTTCAAGATGCTTCCTTTTTTAAGAACATCTTTATTCAAATATAAACATTGAGAGCCAGGCTCTGCGGCTGGTGCGAATCAAGTAAAAGTTGTAGACCGGCTGCCTTGGTGTCTTTTTCTGTCAGATGCCATGGTGTCAGGCTGAAAGCCATTTGTCATCCCTGAATTTCATTATCTGCTCCTTCCCTGTCTTTCAGTCTCAGTTTGCCAGGACATTTGTTCACCGTTGACCTCGCTGACAAATAATACACCTTAATTATGTTGGCGAGAAGAGATATGTCATTTCAGGGTCTCTTTAATTGTCTATCCGACATGCATCTAAAGGGAGCAAGCACCTTCTATGGTCACACAGGATGCAGTTTTCAATCTAGGATCTTGCTAAATGCACACACACAAACAGAAAGACAGACAGACACACACACACACACACACACACACTTATGTACGTTTCAAACACTTATATTAATAATATCAATACCTAATAATAGGAAATAATAGCATAGAATAAGTGAAGGCCAAATAATATGGGGTCTGTTTTTTGGCAAGCTTATCATACAAAATTTACTAAAATATAACCTATTGTATTGCTGGTATATTCAGTAAGCTTTGAATCAATTCCTAGCTGTTAATTTCTATAAATTAATGTCATGCTCACTTTTTGTTGCCTTATATAGGCTTTCACTGCCCTCCTCTCTGGAGGTATTTGCAAATGTATTGTATAGCAGAATATAATAGAGTATTTTCAATACTGTATCTTATAAATACCCACATTAATTTTTTAGCCTATAGTAAAAATGTGGAAGCTGAGATCTGAGACAACACCTGTATATTGCTTGCTTCCAGTGCCTATCCTTGGTAACCAGCGTTTGGTATATGTTCTGTAAGACTCAATGGAACTCCACAATGTGTACAAATTTGTGGAAGGCAAAAAATAATAGTAATGAAGGTTAAAAGTGAAATTTCGTTTGGTGGCCTTTTTACCATTCTTTCATGGCTAGCACAGTTTGATTGTTTGCTGTTTTAGAACTTACTTTTCAGCTGTGTGTCATACCATATTAGATATTTAAGACACTGCACATATTTGAAGGATAACTAACCCTGCCCCCCCCCCAAAAAAAAAATTATATATTGCAACTGACTACTAAGATGGCTTTAGTTCTTAGTTTTCATTTTTCATGCTAAGAACATCAGCAAGAACAGAAAATACCTGTTGATCTTGCCAGAAATGCAGTGTCGTTGTAACGTCCTGTAAGGTGCATTATTATTATTACTATTAGTAATAATTCCAACCTCATGTCCAATCACTATCAAGGTCATGCAGGCTCCACCTCCGCAACATCTCCAAGATACGCTCATTCCTCACCCCAGACACTACTAAACAACTCGTACACTCCCTCATCATCTCACGCCTGGACTACTGCAACTCCCTTCTCACTGGCCTACCCAAACAAACGCTATCCCCACTCCAGTCAGTCCTGAACTCACCGGCTAGACTCATCCGCCTCACCAACCGCTCCACATCTGCCACCCCCCTCTGCCAATCCCTTCACTGGCTCCCGATTGCCCATCAAATTCAAATTGCTAATTCTGACCTACAAAGCCATTCACAACGCAGCCCCAAACTACCTAACCGACCTGATACCCAAATACCACCCTACCCATGCCCTTCGCTCCTCACAGGACCTCCTACTCTCTAGCTCCCTGGTCCCCTCCTCCCACGCCCAATTGCAGGATTTTTCCAGGACTTCCCCCATCCTCTGGAACTCCCTACCCCAATCCATCAGACTGTCACCTGTCCTCCTCACCTTCAGGCGCACCCTGAAAACCCAGCTCTTCAGGGAAGCCTACCCCACCCTCACCTAACAACTGATCTCCTCCACTTCTCCCACTACTCCATCCCCCACAGCCACTTCCTCCTGTACCACTTTCCCCTCCCTCCTAGATTGTAAGCTCAAAAGAGCAGGGCCCTCGAACCCCTTGTGTATTGTATTGTTACCGTCCTGTCTCATGTTCTGTCCCCCTTGCTACTGTACAGCGCTGAGCAAACCCTTTGGCGCTATATAAATACTGTATCATAATAATATTATAATACATGATTTGTATAGC
The DNA here is from genome assembly GCF_062004578.1 of Staurois parvus. Taxonomy (NCBI): domain Eukaryota; kingdom Metazoa; phylum Chordata; class Amphibia; order Anura; family Ranidae; genus Staurois; species Staurois parvus. The sequence goes on along the minus strand of NW_028317951.1, from coordinate 13,948,059 downwards.
GCCAACAGTTTGTGCAGTGCTTTACAACATAAGAGCAGACAGTACAATTACTATACAATTTAATACAAGAATCTGAGGGCCCTGCTCATTAGAGCTTACAATCTACACTGGAGGGTCAGGAGACACAAAATGTGATAACTGTGGGGGATGAGCTGATTGAAAAAATAAAAGTACAGTACAGTGGGAGCTGGGTAGACCTCTCTAAAAAGAAGGTTTTTCAAGGATAGTCTAAAAGTGGACAAAGAAGGAGATAGTCGGACAGATTGGGGTAGTGAGTTACAGAGGATGGGAGAAGATTGGGAGAAGTCTTGGAGGCGAACATGGGTGGAGGTTACAAGAAAGCTAGGGAGCAGGAGGTCCTGGGAGGAATGAAGAAAATTTTTAGGTTGGTACTTTGAGAGTAGGTTATTGATGTAGCTGGGGAAGAGTTGTAGATGGATTTGCAAGTTGTTGTTAGTATTTTGAATTGAATTCATTGGGTAAGCAGAAGCCAGTGGAGGGAATGGCAGAGGGGGGTAGCAGACACTGAAAGGTTGGCAAGGTAAATGAGTCTGGCAGCAGCATTCATGGTACACTGAAGAGGGCATAGCCTATGTAAAAGTAAGCCAATGAGGAGTGAGTTGCAGTAGTTGTGGGGTTTCCAACTAGGGTAGTTTTTTGGGGGTTTCCGCTATCTGGGTTCGGTCGGCTCTTAGTCATACGAGGCGGTATTTTGAAGCATCATGTCTTTTAATTAACCATTCCTTTTGCAGTTTTATGTATTGTAAGTATATCTACAGATTAAAAGGTGTTAAACGTTGTGGTGGATATAAGAAATGGTCCAAACAAATATATGTTTAATCTTGTAGATGCTGTCATCCATATGCAGAGTTCTTCTCTTTTCCCTGAGGAAGGAGTGAAGTCACTCCAAAACACGTTGGATCAATAAGAATAATATATCTGCAGTTGTGTATACTAATGGTGAAATCATAATATATATTTTTTATGGCTAGTCAAACACAGTCATACTTGGTATCCTTATCATGTAATTTCATATTCTGAATTTGATGCTGTACTATGACTCTGAATGATGCATTGTATTGTATGTCTATGTGTTACAACAATTTTTTGACGAATAAAAAGTTTGTATTTTTTTAAATAATTTTGTGGTACTAATTAAGCCTGTAAAGTCCCAAGCCTTAGGGGATCCCTCTTTTCTCACTATTGAGTTGCAGTAGTTGAGGGAAGCGATGACCAGGGAGTAAGCTAGGAACTTTGTGGTGTCATTGGTTAGGAAGGAGCGTATTTTGAAGATGTTGCAGAGATTGAGACGGCAGGCTTTAGTCACTGATTGGATGTGGTGCTGAAAGGATAGTTCAGAGTCCAGGATTACACATAGCACCCTTGCACATGGGTACAAGTTGATGGTTGTGCCATTGATCTTGACAGAGAAGTCAGGCGAAGGGACACGTGGGGTAGGAAATATTAAGAGCTCAGTTTTGGATAGATTGAATTTGAGGAAGTGATGTGACATCCAGTCTGATATGTCTGTTAGTAAATTAGTGATGTGGGTGTCATCAGTGCAGTAAAAGCAAAGCAATGTTATTTTTTCTGTAATCTATTAATCCCAGCATCCTTCATGTAATGGAGATGAAAGAAGGCAAACATACAGTACTTAAAGTCCAGTCTGAGTGGCAACTATAGCCCTTCCATAGATACAGAAGAGGAATGAGCATAGCCAACCAGGCACAGGACGCGTGTAATTCACAGGATTACACGGTGAAAATTAAGGGTGTCAACATTTGAGGATTCGGTATTACTTTTAGGTCCTTTTCAAATGGGGCAGACTTCGTTATGATCTGACCACTGATCCCCCTGATGATCAGAGCAGGGAGGGCAGATGACAGGTCTGTGTCCACTCAATTTATGCAGAACAGACATGGACAGAGCTCGCTCTGCTCTATGGACCGGTCAGGGTAGATGGACTCTGCTGTCTGTTTCTGCTCGATTGCCCTCCGATACAGTCTGCTAGATGGAGGGGTACAGACCCCCTTCTGTCTTTTTTTTTAGCGGACCAGATTAAATTGGAGGTAGGTGGGTGTAAAAGTAAAAGTCTGTTTACACCTGCTGGTCCACAGGGTTGAGTGGAGGGTCTGATCAGGTCTGCCTGAAAAACTGACAGGTGTCCCTGATTGGGCCCTTTGTGTGCAAAGGGGCCTTATTCTCGGTGATAATGGTAAACAGGACAATAATAGAGGGTGAATATCTCAAAAGAGGCAAAGACAGCAATTAAACCCGACATGTTATAATCTCTCTCTACTTTATGTCAAATTAAAAAAATGCCTTTATTTATATCTGAATTTTCTTCTGAGATGATTGCTGTGTAATATTTTATGCCAGTAAATACTCACTGGATCTCAGAGATCCTGTGGTATTGGATCTTCATCTTCAGTTTGTATCTTTATGTGGAAGGCTGTGGTCTGTGAGGGTTTCACGGCCTTAAGGATTCCTCATGAGGCAGAAGATTATGGCATATAATACCAACACCTGTAAAAAGTAATCAGGATTTAACTTCCATTGTAGATAAAATGACAAGCATTCTAGTGACTGCTAAAATTTTAAACTCATTTGTTTTTCAAATGTTCTTTCTCTAGTTTTAATTGATTTGTAGAATGAATAATTGTCTTCTCTATATAGCTTTATTAATCCTTTGTTCTATGAAAGGTTTACAAATTACCAAAATTTGAAATTAAGCCTGGGTTCACATATGTGCGGGTCAGGTTTGCAGTGTGATTTGTACAAATTCCATTGGAGTTTCGTTCAGCGGTTCAGGTGCAATTCCAATGCGAATTGTAAAGTGTATGACAATAGTAATCACACCTGAACGGGGCTGAAAATCATACTGAACTCTTTTTTAAATCTCACTGTGGCTGACTTGCACAGACACTATATTGCCAAAAGTATTGGGACACCTGCCTTTACACGCACATGAACTTTAATGGCATCCCAGTCTTAGTCCGTAGGGTTCAATATTGAGTTGGCCTACCCTTTGCAGCTATAACAGCTTCAACTCTTCTGGG